>NC_045442.1:87854610-87980941 GCF_002776525.5 Piliocolobus tephrosceles | reverse complement strand
AAGGAAGGAAGGAAGGAAGGAAGGAAGGAAGGAAGGAAGGAAGGAAGAAAGGAAGGAAGGAAGGAAGAAAGAAAGGAAGGAAGGAAGAAAGAAAGGAAGGAAGGAAGAAAGAAAGAAAGAAAGAAAGAGAGAAAAGAAAAGATAAGCCACAGACAAGGAGAAAGTATTTGCAAAGCACATATACAATAAAGGGCTTGTAAACAGATTATACAAACAACTCAGAACTCAGTTAAGACCAACAGCCCAACTAAAAATGAGGAAAAGATTTGTATAGAAGAGATAACAGATGGCAAACAAACATATGAGATGCTCAATATCATTCAACATTAGAGAAATGCAAAAGAATTATAAAATGAGATACCTCTACATACATGAATACCTAAAATTTAAAAAGACTGGCAATACCAAGTGCTGTCAAAGACACAGAGCAACTGCTGGAATGTTCATATACTGCAGGTGGGAATGCATGTATACTTACATAAGATCAGTGTTTTTCTCTCTTTTAATGCTTGGGGAAATTCTGTTTTGAAGCCATTTGAGTATAGAGTTTTCCTGTAGGTTCAATGTCTTTACAAATGTTCGATCATTCATATTTCCTATTTCTTCTTGTAAATTTGTTGATCTGTTTTATTTGTTCTTCTTTAGTAACTTGTCTACTTTTATCTAAATGTTCAAATTTACTGGAATAACATTTTTACAATAGTCTCCTATTTTTAATGTCTTACGAACTAATGATATCCAATTTTTCACTCTTGATATTAGAAATTTGTGCCTTACCTCTTTTTCTTTTTAATAATTTTCAGGTGGTTATCAATTTTATTTTCCTAATACCAAATTTTGGCTTGTTTAATTCTCTCTGTTTTTGTTGTTTTCTAATTAGTGTATTTCTGCTATATTTATTTTATTTCTTTCCTTTTACTTTAATTAGGTTTATTTTGGAGTTTTTTTCTAACTTTGTAATATTTTTTCTTAGATTGTTAATGTTGGGTTTTAACTCTACCTTTTAAATAAATGCTTTTATATTGCTTTTATTGAATACAATGTTTTGTAATAGTGTTTGTTTATTATTAAATTTAACATTTTCTAATTTCTCTCATTATTCTTTCCTTGACATGTGAATTACCTAAAAATGCACTGCTTAAATTTCAAACACTTAAGGATTTTCTTTTTGTTGTTATGTTGCTTAATCCCACTCTGGTCTGTATAATTTCAACTTTGAAATTTCTGAAATCTTGCCTTATAATTCAGCATATAATCTTTTTTTAGGAAGTGTCACGTATACTTGAAAATAATTTGCATTCTGTATGTGCTGGGTGTAGTGTTCTATATACCTTAATCAGGTCATGTTTGATAATCATTTGTTTATGCATTATTTATTTATTTATTTATTTTATTTTATTTTATTTTTTTGAGACGGAGTCTCACTCTGTCACCCAGGCTGGAGTGCAGTGGCCGGATCTCAGCTCACTGCAAGCTCCACCTCCCGGGTTTACGCCATTGTCCTGCCTCAGCCTCCCGAGTAGCTGGGACTACAGGCGCCCGCCACCTTGCCCGGCTAGCTTTTTGTATTTTTTGGTAGAGACGGGGTTTCACCGTGTTAGCCAGGATGGTCTTGAACTCCTGACCTCGTGATCCACCCGTCTCGGCCTCCCAAAGTGCTGGGATTACAGGCTTGAGCCACCTCGCCTGGCCGCATTATTTATTTTTAACTGAGTTATTTTTTTCTGCAAGTTTCTTGAAGACATATAGCCAACTCCCAAATAGTCAAAAATCCACCTATAACTTCTAACTCTTCCCAAAGTTTGACTACTAATAACTTACTGTTGACTAGAAGCCTTACTGATAATATAAACAGTTGATTAACATACATTTTGTATGTTATCTGTATTACATATTGTAGTCTTACAAGAACGCAAGCTAGAGAAAAGGAAATGCTATTAAGAAAATCATAAGGAAGAGGAAATATATTCACTATTCGTAAAGTGAAAGTTGGTCCTCATAAAGGTCTTTGTTCTCCTCATCTTTACAGTTGAGTAGGCTGAAGAGGAGGAGGACAAGGAAGGCTTGATCTTGGTGTCTCAGGGGTGACAAAGAGGAAAAGGTGAGGAGAAGAGGCAGGAAAGACTGGGAAACTCCATGTTACTTTATAGAAATACATCATAGTTTCTGTCTTTTTTGCTTTTTCATTTTTTAAAAAACTGTTTTTATACAGCACCAATCCTTCTTTTGCAGTTTACTTTAGTTTCACTGCCTGTATCATAGAAAGGTCCATGTCATAAAAGAAGTCAAAAGCAGTCTTGACTTGTTGGAATGCTCCTGCCAGATTGTCTAAGGTCTGTTTGTTTTCTAGAACTGCTTCTTTTTGCCGTCTTCATCATCTGGCATCAAGTTGTCTTCTGTTAATTCCTCTGATGTGTTGTGTATTAGCTCTAGACTTTCTCTAAGAAATCTTGAAATCTTTCACCCCATTTCCCTGCCACCAACCTTTTTGCCATATCCACAATATCTTTCATGATTTCCTTGATTGGCTCTGTCGTAAATCCTGTGAAGTCATGTGCAACACTGGACGCAGTTTTCTCTAGCAGGAATTTACGCTTTCAGGCTTGATGGCTTTCACAGCTTTTTCTATAACAACAATGACATCTTCAATGGTGTCATCTTTCCATACTTTCTTGATGTTCTCTCTCTCTAGGTTCTCTCCCATAGCTTTGACCATCCTTTCCATAGACTACCACGTGTAATGAGACTTAGAGGTCCTTTTTACTTCCTGATCTAGAGACTGAATTAGAGACATTAGGTTTGGGGACAAGTAGTCCACTTTGATGCCTTCAGTGTCAAAATCATGGGGTCCTAGGTGGTTGGGGCATTGTTCAATATCAAAAGAACTTTAAGAAGAGTTCCTTACTGGCCAGGTACTTCCTGACTTCAGGGACAAAGCATCAATGTAATCAATTCAGAAAAAGGGTTCTCACTGCCCAGGCCTTCTTGTTATATGATCAAAAGACTGGCAGCTGGAGTTTCTTTTCCCTTCAAGACTTAAGGGTTAGCAACTTTATAGATAAGGCCTGTCCTAGCCATAGGCCTGACTGCATTTGAACAAAACAGTAGAGTTAGCCCAACCCTTCCTGCCTCAAATCCTGGTGCTTGCTTCTCTTCCTCACTGATGAATGGTTTTTTTGGTGGCATTTTTTTCTAAGAATAGAGCACTTTCATTGGTATTCAAATTCTGTTTAGGCAGATATCCTTTCTCCTCAATGATTTTCTTAATAATGTCTAGGAACTTGTCTGTTTCCTCTTAGTCAGCAAAAGCTACTTCTTTTGCTATCTTGACATTTTTTAAGCCAAACTTTTTTCCCTATAATTATTAAACCCTCGTTTTGCTGGCATTAAATTCTCCAGAATTAGATTGTTCACCTCCCTTTTGCTTTAAGTTGTCATATGATCTCTCCACTTTTTCTTCAATCATATGAGGGTCTACAGGTATGGCTTTCTTATAGCGATCCTGCATTCACATTAAAGCTGCATTTTCCATACTAGATAAAAAGGTATTTCACAAAACAAGTGCAATGTTTTTGCATGTGCTGGTGTAGCTGCAGTGATGGCTTCACAAACCTCCTTTTCTTTTTTCTTTTTAAAGTGATCCTTATGCTCAATTCATTTATCTTGAAATGGTGGGCAACCACAGCTGCAGACTTCAACCTATGGTACATAACAAGCAGTTCAACTTTTTCTTGTGATGTCATGACTTTTCCCTGCTTTCTGGGAGCACTTCCAGTATCACCAGTGGCACTCTGCATAGGTTTCACAGTGTTATTCAAGGTTTATGACATTGCACTAAACACGACGAAAAGTACACAAGAACTGCAATAAATCACTATTTACTATGATACCAGATTTACTGGAAAGACAAACTCCTCATGTGAAAGTGATTTAATGTCACAGGGCATTTAAGCAGGTACTGGCAACACTGCTCAGTGCAATAGCAACAGAAGGTGTCTACACAATTATTACAGTAGTGCAATACGTACTACAGTTAATTTCTGCAGTTATTATTTAATACTGACTGCATCTTTACACTTGTTTACATTTCTTGACTGCAAATGGTTCTACGTATAGTCTGTGTATAGTCTGTGATTGTGTGTGTGTATGTTTTGATAAATTTTAACTTTTATACTAAATTTGTGTATATTTTATAATAATAAATGGTAAAAAGTCCATAACTAATGTCCATGTATATTTTATTATGACATACTTAACTTTTTCTTAATATTTTTATAGTTCTAGACTATGTAGTTCATCTGTGAATTTTTTCAAATTGTCACAAATCTCCAAAAAATGTTCCAATATAATTTGCATGTAAGTAGATCTGTGCAGTTCAAATCCATGTGGTTCAAGTCAAGTGTATTTTAAAATCTTCCACTATGTTGCTTGATTCGTCTATTGCTTCTTTTAGTCCAGTTAACTTTTGGTTTATATATTTTGAGGCTATGTTATTAGATCCATAAATTCCTTGAATTCTTATACATTTTTTTTTACTTGTTTAAATGTTTTAAAATCACCTTTAAGTGTATTATCTGCAGTAGTACTTCTTGCCTTAAAGTCTACATTATCTGATACACCGGCTCTCTTTTGGTTAGTGTTTTTATATGTCTATTCTTTCTTTTCCAATTTTTGTTTCATTATATTTAAACTGATTTTGAGCACTGTGCCATTGGATATTATTTTTTTCTTGCCTGACAATTTTGGGCTTAAATTGAAGTTTTTAGTTAATTTACACTTAATTCCTGAAATGTGTGTAGTAAAGCTTATTGTTTTAATACTTGTTTTCTACTCCCTCTATTCTATTACCTGTCTACTCCCTTTATTCTATTTCCCTCTCTCTTTCTCTCTTCTTTTATTTTATTTTATTTTATTATTATACTTAAAGTTCTAGGGTACATGTGCACAACGTGCAGGTTTGTTACATATGTATACATGTGCCATGTTGGTGTGCTGCACCCATCAACTCGTCAGCACCCATCAATTCATCATTTATATCAGGTATAACTCCCCAATGCAATCCCTCCCCCCTCCCCATGATAGGCCCCAGTGTGTGATGTTCCCCTTCCCGAGTCCAAGTGAGCTCATTGTTCAGTTCCCATCTATGAGTGAGAACATGCGGTGTTTGGTTTTCTCTTCTTGTGATAGTTTGCTAAGAATGATGGTTTCCAGCTGCATCCATGTCCCTACAAAGGACACAAACTCATCCTTTTTTATGGCTGCATAGTATTCCATGGTGTATATGTGCCACATTTTCTTAATCCAGTCTGTCACTGATGGACATTTGGGTTGATTCCAAGTCTTTGCTATTGTGAATAGTGCCGCAATAAACATACGTGTGCATGTGTCTTTGTAGTAGCATAATTTATAATCCTTTGGGTATATACCCAGCAGTGGGATGGCTGGGTCATATGGTACATCTAGTTCTAGATCCTTGAGGAATCGCCATACTGTTTTCCATAATGGTTGAACTAGTTTACAATCCCACCAACAGTGTAAAAGTGTTCCTATTTCTCCACATCCTCTCCAACACCTGTTGTTTCCTGATTTTTTAATGATTGCCATTCTAACTGGTGTGAGATGGTATCTCATTGTGGTTTTGATTTGCATTTCTCTGATGGCCAGTGATGATGAGCATTTTTTCATGTGTCTGTTGGCTGTATGAATGTCTTCTTTTGAGAAATGTCTGTTCATAGCCTTTCCCCACTTTTTGATGGGGTTGTTTGTTTTTTTTCTCTCTTCTTATAGATTAAGCAAGTATTCTTATATTATTTCATTTCCCCGCCCCCATTAGCTTGTCAGTTCTGTATTTTTTTAATGGCTTTAATGTATTTTTTTTCTAGAGATTAAAATATAAATCACTAGAGTCTAAAATAACTTAGTACTTTTATACCACTTACCAGAAAATTGTACAGGAGGAAACTTAAAGCCCTTTAACTGCATTTACTTTCCTGGTCTCTAACACTACTGTTGTGTACTATATTGTTTAAATATAGTTTAATTTCTAAATGACATCAATTTATATATTCAACATTAATTTATAAATATTACTATTCTTTTATTCTTCTTTTTCTCCTGCATTGCTATATCCTCATCTAGGATCATTTCACTTCTTTCTGAATAACTTCCTCAGTATATCTTTTTAAGTGCAAATCTGCTGGTGATGACTTCTCTTTAGTTTTGTTTTCTGGAAAGGTCTTAATTTTATCTTCATTTTTAAAGGTTATGGCTGATGATTTAAAAATTCTAGGCAGACAGTTATTTTCTTTATCCTCAAAACTATAATTTCATTGTCTTCTGGCTTCTTTAGTCTTTGTTGAGAAACCGTTTGTCAGTCTTACTGTTGCTCCTCTGTAGGTAACATGTTTTCCCACTTCTTGCTTATTTTAAAATTTTCAGTTAATTATAATGTTTCAGTAGTGTTACTATGATGTGCCTAGTGGTTGTTCTGTTTATGTTTAATCCTTATTTGTATCCTTTGTAATTCTCAAATCTGTAACTTAATGCCTTTAATTGTTTTAGAATATTCTTGGTCAGTATTTTTCAAATAGGGTTATTATACCATGTTCTTTCTTCTTTCTGGTCCTCAATTGCTGTGTGGCAATTCATACCTTAATCCTATATTTGTTTGTGCTTTTCTTTGGATTACACCTTTTGAGATCTACCATGCTTTAAGGTGTATATTTCCTTCTGACTTATCTTCCATTTAACTAATTGTCTGCTTAGCTATTTCTAAAATGCTGTTAAATTCACTCCTTGAGTTCTTAATTTCTGATATTTTATTTTTCATGTCTAGAATATCAAAAGTAACTATTTGTAGTTTTCAATTCTCCAGGTTATTACTGAATTCCTTGATCATAGTAGTCACATTTATTTTAAGTTTTGTGTATAATAACCATGAAATTTGCATCTCCTCTGGCTATTTTCTAATTTATTTTCTCTTTTATCTGCTCTTGTCTGTTTGTAAGCTTCAGCATTTTAGACTTAATATTTGTCTTTGAATATTCTAGAGACAATTCAAAGCTCTAGAGATTACTACCATCATCTAGAGAGGATTACTTTTGTTTCTTTAGACAGCTAGGTAAAGGCTTGATCATCTTAATGACAATTGCAAATGCATGTTTTAAATGTGTTCATCTTTTTAAGTTAACCTCAGTGTAGTTCATCCATGAGTTATCTGGCTCTCACTGGAAATGTTATTCCCCTCTTTAGTGTCCTTTTTTGTGCTCAATTCTTAGCTCACTTATTTTTCAGACTTTTTCCTAATATAATATTTAAAGATAAAAATTTCCTCTCTATTACACTTTCTGTGCACTAATATTTTCTGATATCTTATATGATTTCTTCTTCTACCCTCACTTTTAAAGATATGCTTATGTTTTACAAATACATGAAGTTTTTTGTTATCTTTCTGTCATTGACATCTAAATTCATTTTATTGTAATTAGAACATGTACTCTAAGTGGTAACAATTCTTTAAATATGTATTGAGAATTCCTTTCTTGTTTTTAAATTTTATTTTAGATACAGAGTCTCACTCTGTCATCTATCCTGAAGTGGTGTTGTGGCACGATTATAGCTCACTGCAGACTTGAACTCTTGGGCTCAAGTGATCCTCCCATCTTAGCCCCTTGAGTACTCCTGGCTTCATAGGATCCTCCTGCCTTGGTCTCCCAAAGTGCTAAGATTACAGACATGAGCCACCAAGCCTGGCCAAGAATCTATTTAGTGGTCTGGCGCGTAGTCATTTTTTAAAAATTATTCTTACATTCTTGAAAGGAATATAAATTCTCCAATTTGGGGGTGTAATAAGTCTTTTAGGTCAATTAACTATCTGTGTTTTTCAAATATTCTATACGTTCAATATATACCAGTAGATGTTCAACATTATTAATGATCAAGACAAAAAAATCATCCATACAATGAAGTATTATTTTAACTTTATTCCACGCTAAATTATTAGAAAGTCTGGATAGGGTATTGTTCCCCAGAATCTCTTCTGCATTGATGGCCATGTAAGTGCATGAACCCACTTTGAAAAACAGTCCCTCATTAACTGTCAGAGTTAAGTATTCATATAACTTCTTACACATAATTTTACTCTTTGTGTATCTTTAAGCAAAACTTTCACACAGAAATTTCATAGCGGTACTATTTACAGAAATTATAAAACAATCCAAATGCTTATCAACAGGAGAGTACAGGAATCAACTCTGGTATGCTTACATTAAAAAAATGTAAACAAACTAAAGAGCCATGCTACATACACTATGAATAAAGCTCAGCTATATCCAGTTAAATGTAAAAATAAGCCCAGGAGATTATATATAACATCATACTACTTTTATAAAGATTAAAAAATGTAAATACAAAATATAACTTCATGGCACACATAGGGATGCAATAAAACTGTACAAAAAGGAAATCATACAAGCAATGGCCTTTGACAGTGGATGCAGGGGGCAGCCTGGGAGTGCAGGCATCTGCTTCCTGCTCACGTGGTTCGCACAGCCCTAGTGGTGCTAGTGCACAGCCACTGTGGGATCTCGGAAGCTCCACGTGCATTTGTTTCTCCAGCTTCATGACTGAAATAATCTCATGTAGTTTTAACATCAGGATTAACGTGCTTTTCTCCTTTTGTTACTCTATGTCCTCTACCATATTTGTAGCCAGTTCTCTGGATTAAAATTCCATCCTCGGAAGTGCCTAGGAAAGTTTTTGCTTTCTGGATTAGACATTTTCTATACAAATAATGTAAAAAGACATTTCAGGAAAATTCTAACCAAAAGAAAGCTTGTGCTGAAAAATGGACTTAAAGTAGTAAAAATTATTAGGCATCAAGAGAGTCACTATGCAGTGATGAAGTGTTCATGTCAAGATGATATAAGAATTTTAAATATGCCTACACCTAGTGTAATGGTCTCAAAACGTGGAAGGCAAATATTGATAGAATTCCAGGGAGATTTGAAAAATCATTCATATATTATTAACTTCAAAATGCTTATCTTAGTTATAAATATGTAAAGCAGACAAAAAATAAGCAAGAATATTGAAAATAAAAACAACTCAACTGAGCTTATATTCAACGTTTAGAGAATGTACATTATTTTCAAGCACACAAGGAATATTAGAAATTTGATTGGGCACTATCTTACAAAGCAAACAGCAATAAAATCCATAGCATATGCATTACAGACTTCATGTTTGTTGAACATAACTAAATTGAAGCTAAAATAAAGTATCTAAACTTAGAAACCCTGCATATTTTGAAATTTAAAAAAGCTAACAACTTCTGGTTTAAATAATAAACTATAATAGAAACAAAATTCCTAAAAGTATATAATAAGTATACTGCATATCAATATTTAGAGATCTGCCAGACCATTAAAGGAGTAAACAATGGAAAAATCTGTTTTATTTTTATTTTTTTGAGACAGGGTCTCATGATGTCGCCCAGGCTGGAGTGCAGTGGCGCGATCATAGCTTACTGCAATCTTGTACTCTTGGGCTGAAGGGATCCTCCCACCTCAGCTTCCCAAGCAGCTAGGACGACAGGCCCACGCCATCATGCCCAGCTAATTTTTTTTTTTCACTTTTTGTACACATGGGGGTCTCATTATGTTGCCCAGGTGGGTCTCAAACTCATGGCCTCAAACAGTCCTCCTGTCCTCATTTCCCAAAGTGTTGGGATTACAGGCATAAGCCACAGAGCCTGGTTTAGGTTTTACTTAACAGTCAGCAAGACTTATCAATAAAAATAAAAATAAAACATATAATATTTTAGATATAAAGAGAACATAAATAATCTGAATTGAATAATATGACAGAACTATCAACAAGCAGATACCAGTAATGTAAAAAACATTTCAAAAATTATAAAAATAAAACATTAAAACTGCCACTAGAAGAAATAAAGCATAACAAAATTGAAGCAAGTTATAAATCTTTGGAAGAAAAAAAATATATACTGAAATAATTTTGGCTGTAAGTCCTACCAAGCTTTTCAGGTACAAATTGTCTCAATCTTTTACCAATGATCCAAGAAATGGATTGGGGGAGTCCCTGTCAGCTCACTTTTGTTGTTGTTGTTGTTGTTTTGAGATGGAGTCTCACTCTGTCACCCAGATTGGAGTGCAGTAGTGCAATCTCGGCTCACTGCAAGCTCTGCCTCTTGGGTTCACGCCATTCTCCTGCCTCAGCCTCCCAAGTAGCTGGGACTACAGGCGCCCACCACCACGCCCGGCTAATTTTTTTGTATTTTTAGTAGAGACGGGGTTTCACTGTGTTAGCCAGGATGGTCTCGATCTCCTGACCTCGTGATCTGCCTGCCTCGGCCTCCCAAAGTGCTGGGATTACAGGGTGAGCCACCGCGCCCAGCGTCAGCTCACTTTTTAAGGGTAGCATGACCTTTATACCAAATCCAAACACTGGCAGTTGAAAAGAGATAAGTTATCATACTGCTTGCTCATTAGTATAGATTCGAGAACATTAAATAAAATATTAGCAAACTGAATCACAACTTATAAATTATAAGACAACCAAACAAGATAACCAAAGGACACACCACTTGTGTGTAAAGCACATATTTCACCATATTAATAGCTTAAAAATCATACAACCGTCTCAATAGATTGATGAAACCCTAAAATACTATCCAACATACTTTCATGATTATAAACTTTAGTAAACTAGGAGTAGAAGGAAATTTGTTAAATCTGATAAAAGGTACTATAAAAACACTGTCATATATTTTTGTCATACCAAATGAGGGAAAATTATCAGTCTTCCCATTATTCTTATTTCTACTTGGCATGGATTTTCTCAGTAGCACAATAATTAATCAATATATTAATTGTTTTTAGTAATATTATAATTAATAATAATTAAGTGAAAAGTATTAGGAAAGAGGAAATTAACCAGCCCTTGTTTCCAAATGATGGAATCCTTTACACAGACAAATCAAAAGATCATTTAAATGAATTAGAAATGATGGACAAAATTCATTTATCCATTTATTTTATTATTTGTGTTTAAATTGCAAATGTCTATCAACTACCAAAAAATAACAAAACATGTAATTTAAATACCATTTAATAGACACACTAATAAATGAAAAAGGGGATATCACCACTGACCCCACAGAAATACAAACTATCATCAGAGAATACTATAAACACCCCTATGCAAATAAACTAGAAAATCTAGAAGAAATGGATAAATGCCTGGACACATACACCCTCCCAAGACAAAACCAGGAAGAAGTCAAATCCATGAATAGACCAATAAGAAGTTCTACAATTGAGGCAGTAATTAATAGCCTACTGACCAAAACAAGCCCAAGACTAGACAGATTCACAGCTGAATTCTACCAGATACAAAGAGGAGCTGGTACCATTCCTTCTGAAACTATTCCAAATAATTGAAAAGGAGGGACTCCTTCCTAACTCATTTTATGAGGCCAGCATCATCCTGATACCAAAACCTGGCAGAGACACAATAAAAGGAAAACTTCAGGCCAATATCCATGATGAACATCAATGTGAAAATCCTCAATGAAATACTGGCAAACCGAATCTAGCAGCACATCAAAAAACTTATCCACCATGGTCAAATCGACTTTATCCCTGGGATGCAAAGCTGGTTCAGTGTATGCAAATCAGTAAACATAATCCATCACATAAACAGAACCAATGACAAAAACCACATGATTATTTCAATAGACGCAGAAAAGGCCTTTGATAAAATTCAACACCGCTTCATGTTAATAACTCTCAATAAACTAGGTATTGATGGAACATATATCAAAATAATAAGAGCTATTTATGACAAACCCATAGCCAATATCATACTGAATGGGCAAAAGCTGGAAGCATTCCCTTTGAAGACCAGCACAAGACAAGGATGCCCTTTCTCACCACTCCTATTCAACATAGTATTGAAAGTTTTGGCCAAGGCAATCAGGCAAGAGAAAGAAAGAAAAGATATTCAAATAGGCAGAGAGGAAATCAAATTGTATCTGTTTGCAGATGACATGATTCTACATTTAGAAAACACCATCATCTCAGCCCAAAACCTCCTGAAGCTGATAAGCAACTTCAGCAAAGTCTCAGGATACAAAATCAATGTGCAAAAAGCACAAGCATACCTATACTCCAACAGTAGACAAGCAGAGAGCCAAATCACGAATGAATTCCCATTCACAATTGCTACAAACGGAATCAAATACTTAGGAATACAACTTACAAGGGATGTGAAGGACCTCTTCAAGGAGAACTACAAAACCACTGCTCTAGAAAATGAGAGAAGATGCAAACAAATGGAAAAATACTTCACGCTCATGGATAGGAAGAATCAATATCATGAAAATGGCCATACAGCCCAAAGTAATTTATAGATTCAATGCTATTCCCATAAACTACCATTGACATTTTTCACAGAATTAGAAAAAACTTTAAGTTTCATATGGAACCAAAAAAGAGCCCACATAGCCAAGACAATCCTAAGCAAAAAGAACAAAGCTGGAGGCATCACACTACCTGACTTCAAACTATACTACAAGGCTATAGTAACCAAAACAGCATGGTACTGGTACCAAAACAGATATATAGACCAATGGAACAGAACAGAGACCTCAGAAATAACACCACACCTCTACAATCATCTGATCTTTGACAAGCCTGACAAAATCAAGCAATGGGAAAAGGATTTCCTATTTAATAAATTGTGCTGAGAAAACTGCCTAGTCGTATGCAGAAAACTGAAACTGGACTCCTTCCTTGCACCTTACACAAAAAATTAACTCAAGATGGATTAAAGACTTAAATGTAAAACCCAAAACCACAAAAATCCTAGAAGAAAACCTAGGCCATACCATTCAGGACATAGGCATGGGCAAAGACGTCATGAATAAAACACAAAAAGGAATTGCAATGAAAGCCAAAATTGACAAATGGGATCTAATTAAACTAAAGAGCTTCTGCACAGCAAAATAAATTAGCATCAGAGTGAACAGGCAACCTACAGAATGGGAGAACATTTTTGCAATCTACCCATCTGACAAAGGTCTAATATCCAGAATCCACAGGAACTTAAGCAAATTTACAAGAAAAAAAACAAGCAACTCCAGCAAAAAGTGGGCAAAGAATATGAACAGACACTTCTCAAAAGAAGACATATATGTGGTTAACAAACATATGGGAAAAAAGGTAATCATTACTAATCATTAGAGAAATGCAAATCAAAACAACAATGAAATACCATCTCATGCCAGTCAGAATGATGATAATTAAGAAGTCAAGAAACAATAGATGTTGGTGAGGCTGTGGAGAAATAGGAACGCTTTTATACCATTGGCGGGAATGTAAATTAATTCAACCATTGTGGAACACAGTGTGGTAATTCCTCAAGGACCTAGAACCAGAAATACCATTTGACCCAGCAATCTCATTACTGGGTATATACCCAAAGGAATATAAATCATTCTGCTATAAAGACACATTAACACATATGTTTATTGCACCACTATTTACAATAGCAAAGACATGGAACCAACCCAAATGCCCACCAATGATAGACTGGATAAAGAAAATGTACATATACACCATGGAATACTATGCAGCCATAAAAAAAGAATGAGGTCATGTCCTTTGCAGGGACTTGGATGAAGCCGAAAGCCATCATCTTCAGCAAACTAACACAGGAACAGAAAACCAAACACCACACGTTCTGTCTCATAAGTGGGAGTTGAACAATGAGAACACGTGGACACAGGGAGGGGAACCTCACACACCCGGGGCCTGTCGAGGGATAGGGGAAAGGGGAGGGAGAGCATTAGGACAAATACCTAATGCATGCAGGGCTTAAAACCTAGATGATGAGTTGCTAGGGGCAGCAAACCATCATGGCACATGTAGACCTATGTAACACACCTGTACATTCTGCATATGCCTCCTGGAACTTAAAGTAAAATTTAAAAAGTAATAAAACAAACAAACAAACAAAAAACCTTCATGTTTATTATCGCCTGTAAATGTTGAAATTTGAAGTAAAGGCAAATGTGTGTATCAATGGAAATTCAACATGAAGAGAATGTTGTGAATCCTTGCCATATTTGTAAGAAATTCCTTGCTTTATCAATTAACTTAATATTTCAAATTGGGATACTCACCAAATCAAATAATAAATGCAAGTCAAGATAAAATAATTTAAATGCCATTTAAAGTGGTAAAAATAAGAATAGCAGAACCTAATAATAATTCTAACAAGAAGTGTAATCTTCCAGGCGAAGATTCTAAATGGCACTGAGACATTAAAGATGGCCTAACTAGAGATATATACGGTGATTACAATGAAACAACTCCTTGACTGTCACTTGTTTAAAAGTTAATCTCTAGATTCATTATGACTCCAATCCAAGTCCCAACAGAATTTTTTTTAAACTTGACAAACAGATCCTGAAATTTAGATGAAAAAAATAAATTTCCGAGAATAACCAGGATATTTCAAAAGAATAGTGAGAGGAATCCTGTCCTCATCAGTATCAATCCCATAATAAGTGAGGCAGTGTGGAATGGGCCCCAAAATATAATAGCAAAAAGAAAAAGAGTAAAAACTCCCAAGGAGATCTATGCCCATAGGAACTCTGCTATGGGAGACAGGTAGTGAGCAAACCAGGCCAGCGAAGGAGAGAAAGGGGGCTGAAAAATGGTTATCCAAATAAACAAAGGTAAAATTGTATCCTGATCTCACATCACTTCTGTACATAAAAATATATTTCAGAATAATACTTTAAATGTCTAAAAACGAAACAAAATTTTAGTAGAAAATACAGTTGAGAAATTTGTAGACATCAAAATTTAAACAAGAACCAAAACATACTATTATTAAAAAAATGACTGAAATCTTGGACTAAATTTTAAAATTAGAAGATTTTGATCATCAACGGACACCTTAAGTGAAGTAGTTTTAAACAGGGAAACCATATTTGTAGCATGCACAACCGACAGTATCAACATAGATACGTAAGGTGTAGGAACACCTTTAAATCTACAAGAGAAGTCCATATCACCATATTTTTCTTAAAGGAGAAAAAAAATCATGAATAGGCTCTTCACAGAGCAGAAGGCTCTTCTGGTAAAAAGCTCATATGAACAGATATTTATGTTCTTTAATGACCAGGAATACATAAAGGAAGATGAAGTAAAATACCCTGTTATACCACACAAATTCACAAACGCCCAAGTGCATGGGTTTGAAGCCAAAAGCCTCTTTAGGGATAAAATTTGATGGGAGAATCATATTTTCCTAAACATTTACCTTGTTTGTTTAATGGTGGTTAACGTTAAAATCATCCTGTGTCCAACTGCCTGTGTGTGCCCTGACGGGAAGGTCCTTTCTCAAGACACCCTGCTCTGCGAGGTCCATCCCCCTGCGCCCAGGCTCTCACCCCTGCCTCCCCTTGCCCATTTTCCACCCACCCTCTTCGCCCAGGCTCGCTGCCGGTCCCACCCTCCCCATCCCCACCCCATACCCCCATACGCCCATAACCCGGCACCCAGGCTCTTCCCCTATCTCCCCGCCCATTCCACTGCCTCCCCTCTTCCCCAGTGCCCCTCCACACCCAGGTTCTCCCCCTTGCCCCCCCCCGCCCATCCCCCACCCACAGGCCTCCCAGCGGGTCCCTGCCATGCCCAGGCTCTCAACCCTGCACTGCGTTGCCTATTCCCCTTGCCCATCCCCTGTGCCCAGGCCTCAACGCCCCTGCCAATGTCTCTCTTAGTTTACTATCCCTGCCTCACTTTCCACAAGGACATAAATCTTTAGGGAACCAAGACTAATACATTTGGACTTAACAGAGGGAGCAAGGAGAATCTAGGGCTTGACCACTCTCCTGCTCATGGGCGCTCCCATCAGGGCCATGGTGCTTTCACTTTTCGGCTTGTGGCTGTTCAACGAAGTCAGCGTTTCCTGGTTCAAACTTGGCAGATTTACATTTTTGTCAAAAGATTTTATTTTTCTATCACATTTTAATTAGTAACATATTACACCATGAATGGTAACATATTATACCATGTTTCAATTATTTTGAAACATATTCTACCTATTAGCAGCTGGGGCTTTTACTTAACGGGGGTGGATTTTTCTAACAATATTCATTATTAATTACTTAAAAATTAACTTAGGTTATGTTACTTCTTAACAAACCCAAGTGTCAGATTGAGCAATTCTGCCTTAGACAGACACAGAAAGGCTCAGTAAGAGATCACAAAGGCGGAGAAGCTGCAAATGTTCTGGAGTCCTTGTTGCTAAACCCTTGAACGCTTGGCAGGGTCCCAGTGGGGGCCTAAATACTTCCCTTTGCATGAAAATGTGCTCCTTCCCATAGCCCTGCCCAGTAAGCTGCAGTCAGGGTGCATCTGTCTGGTGTGGCTTATAGTGTCCTCCCCTAGGAAGCCCTGCTGCCAGCCTCAAACAGAAGGAGACAGGAGGCTCCCTAGCAACCTCTAGCAGAGGCCCATGGGCCAGCCTCAACTTGCAAGGGCTCTGAGTGATTGTGCTACTCTTGAGGATCTGTGAAGCCTGCGAACAAAAGCAATCACTGCAAAAACCATAATGGAACCCAGGTCCCCTTCCATTGGTGCATTCATTCATTCACTCCTGCGTGATGCATTCTGACCGTCACTCAACAAGCATGTTGTGAGTTTTACATCATGCTGTTGTCAAATGTGGCAAATGGAGGGGGGTATGCCACAATACCAAACCTCACCATGCTTAATTAATCAAACCAAAAAGTAAATCTATTGAACTCCCAAGGAGCCATGGAGAGCAGAGCAGCCACCAGGATTCTCTTTGTATTAAACTCTCCAATAACCTGTGATCAAAGTGACTCAGGGAACAGAGAGCGCACTGCCCAGCACGGGAAGCCCACAACATTGAATGGTTACCTTCAGTGAACTAGGGAAACCCCAATCACCTCCCCTTCTCCTCCTCTCACAACCAGGATACCCAGGGGCGGGAGGTGCTAGGCCTAAATGCCTTTTGATGCTTAGAAAAATCCCTTATAAAGCTATTCGTGTGTGTGTGTGTGTGTGTGTGTGTGTGTGTGTGTGTGTGTGTGTAAATCGGAGTTTAATAAAAGTCTGTACAATAGCCAAACTATCAAAATGTTAGGAACCCACAAATAAGTGGCTTACCTCCTAGAGTCTTTCTTCTGTTTTTCATTTCACTGACAATTGAGATGTTAGAATCACCAAGCTAAATGTGAGAGACAGCCATGGTACAGCTGCTCCCCAACTCCCTTGTTTCTCCTACACTCCCCACAGAGAAGGGCTGTTCCAGGTGCTGAGCAGGGCCCCACACCCAGGGCATGTCTTTCGAGATTCAAGTGCATTTATTTACTAGGAAGGATCCACCTCTACTCACTGATTAGAGTCAACGGGGAGACACAGAAGTGGGCGGCTGGGGAAACTCCCTCTCCCGCCCCTTCCCATACATCTCTCCTGGTGCCTGGTGCTTGTGTTTTATCCTGGCCAAGGCCATGGTCAGCTCTCTTGTTCCTCATTTCAGCCTTGGCTTGCCCAGGCTTGGCCCACTGATCTCAACTGGGGACTTAAAGTCCTCCTGGCAGCCCCAAGTCTTTTCTGGTACCTTACCACCCTTTCTAGTTTCTTCTTGCACTTCTATTATTTTTATCTAAAACCAACTATACTCCCTCTTTCAGGAAGCTCCTCTTGACTCTCCCTGCTTTTTAAAGGGAGCAGTGAGCCTTACAGGTAGGATGCTGGAAAATTTGTTCACTCCAGTTCCAAAGCTGTGGATGGGGCTGGAGATGGCTGTGCCTGGCAGGAGGATCACAGGTGGGGAGCACAGACTTCTGGGGAGCCCAGTGTATATCACCAAGGAAATGGCACAGTGGAAACAGGACTCTACAAGAAGATGGGGGAGAGCTGCTCAGCAGGTGTTCAGATGTAAAACTTTAGGGAGAAAAAAAGTTGTCTCAAGAGAATTTTGGGAAAGGTTTTCAGTGCATTGTGCTATGTAAAATCTATGCTCTCCCTTCTAGATAACTTACGATAAAAAGCTGGCTCGTTCTCATGGTTTGGAGGAATATCAGATACCTCTTTGGTATACACAGCAGAGGACATGGTCTTCCTTTCCTCTCCCCTTCTCTCTTCTCTATTCTCTCCCTCCCTCCCTCCCTCCCTCTCTCCTTCCCTCCTTCCTTCCTTCCTTCCTTCCTTCCTTCTTCCATATTATTCCTTCCTCCACACTTTCTTGTAGGATTACTGCATTTTCTTGCAATCTTAAGAAAGCAGCAGTGGAAAGTTGGGGTTGGGGTGACATAGCTGAGACCCTTCGTAACATAATTCCTGAGATCTTGGCAAACCAGCGACAGTAAAGCAACTGTTTACAGTTCTGGCCCTGCACCTTGCTTGCTCTGTACTTTTTAACAAATCACTCAACTTTTCTAAGCCTCAGTATCTTCAATTTAAGTGAGGATAATAAATATCTCTTTATATTGTCACTGTGAGGGTTGAATAATACAATAATGAGTTTGGTTATATAAATTATGAAGTGATTATATTTTAACTGATTCTTATAATTCATCAGAACACCTTTTCTGAAATTCACTGATGTAATTTGCAGAACACATTTTTTAAAATATTACACCATGACTGCAATGTTTTATTCCAGCCTCAATGAATCCGTGTCAAGGCATCAGCCCAGCCTGTCTTCATTGTCTGGGTCCTTGGTGCTGCTGCTGTATCTGGCACATCAGGAGGACCAGGGGAAAGAAGAGAGCTCCTGAGCATGGTGTGGAGGCAGGGAGCACTGCCAAAGCCATATGCTCAGGGGAGCCAGAGGCCACAGAGAAATGTGGTTTTACTTTTCTGAGCTACGAAGTTTTAGAAAATAATTTCCCCATTTTTTGATGTGATGCCTAAAGGAAAATAATAATAAAACAAAACTGGAGGAGGGCGGATTATCTGCCAAATGACATTTTCCCCTATTCTTTCTGCTTCTATTCCTAGAAAAAAAGAAATTGAAAACTGCAGGGAAAGTGTTGGCAGCATCCCAAACTTTCTTGTTCTGCTGCTAATCACTCTGACAGCAGATTTCTTTTTCAGAGGATGAGAGGCCAATGCCTCCACCCTGCTGCTGTCTTCAGACAATGAGGAAAGATGATGATGGTGACATTTATTAGGTGCTTGCTATGTGCAGGCAGCATGCTGAATACCTTGCCAGAATGATGGTGATTTTCCTTGCAACAGTACCGTGGGGCTGGCCTAAAGTGAGGACCCCAGGCTCAGCATGGAAGTGATACAGCTAGGATGTGGACAGGGCCACTCATTCCCAGGCACACTGAGTCATTCTGAAGCATGATATTGCCTTCCTGATTTAGAAACTGCAAAACAATTTTAAATCTTCAGATTCAGAGTTTCAAAATGCACAACCCCGAACCATAGATACAAAAGAACTGGAAGCCACAAGAAAAGCCCTTCAGTTCACCTTCTTACTTTACTCCAATCACGCAGCACTGTGAAGCTAGTCATATTTGAGCACAGGAAGCTAATCCAAATCACAAAAACTCCTCTGAAGATCTGGTTTCCAGTGGATAAAAATAAGCTTATGCTGAAGATCCAGTAGCACTCCTTCAGACTCCTTCAGTAATACCTTGCATACTTAAAGAGTCTTATTCCTCTTCCTGGTTTTTGAAGGAATGGAATAAGAAGTGATTTGGGGATAAGATTTGTTAATGGTCCCAACTCATTGAAACAGGCCAAGGAGAACCAGAATTCCCTGCCCAAGGGCAGCTACCTGATGCTGATCCTTCGGCCACCCTACCTGCCTGAGGATTTCCTAGGCCAGCCTGTCAGAGCTGGCTCACATGGCTTTACGTGGAGGAAAGCCATGAGTAAGTATTATAATAAGAATGTGTGCTGCACTTCACAGTTTGTAATGATTGTGGATATCATGGAAACGCTCCACCATCTCCATTAGGCCCCTTCCAGATGGACACACTCTCCCTTCTCCACAGCTCATCCTGGCTGCCGCCCAGGGCAGGGGAGCGCTGCCAGCATGACTCCTCTCACGACTGTCTCTCTTCCTCGCCAATTCTGTATGTCTTTCCAAGGGCCACCTGTCTTCTTCCCTATACTTGATTATGCCAGTTGTACTTAGATTAATTATAGAATGTAATACTTTGTAAACCGATGAAGTAGGGGGTAAATGAAATGCATATGAGGAAAGAGATATTTATCAAATCTAAGACATCGTCGGTTTTAAGGCAACCGACAATTTTATGTATCACTTAGAAAAAATACCAACAATTAAAGCATGATATGTCATTGATTTTAAGAATATTCCTATTACAGAGAACTTAAAATGTGAGCAAAAAGTGCATGTTAGAATTAATGAAATATGGAACCAGGCATGATGGTTCACACCTGTAATCCCAGCACTTTAAGAGGTCGAGGTCGGTGAATCATGAGGTCAGGAGTTTGAGACCAGCCTGGCCAACATGGTGAAACCCCATCTCTACTAAAAATGCAAAAAATTAGCTGGACATATTGGTGGGCACCTATAATCCCAGCTACATGGGAGGCTGAGGCAGGAGAATCACTTGAACCCGGGAGGCAGAGGTTTCTGTGAACCAATATCATGCCACTGTACTCCAGCCCGGGCAACTATGCGCGACTCTGTCTCAAAAAAAAAAAAAAGAATTATTGAAATATAGTATGTTGAATACTTTGGAAAAACTGCAAAAATAAATAAATAAATAAATAAATAAAGCAGAAAACTGTTAAATGTAAAACAAACATACAGTTGACTATTCACATATACTGTGACCACCAATTAAACCTCAGGACACATCCCCGGAGGAATACTTACATATACACCAGAGGAGACACATGCAAGAATGTTCATAACAACACTGTTTATAATAGCAAAAACCTGGAAGCAATCCAGCATCCATAAGAGGAAACAAGATGAAAAAAAATGTGGCACATTCACAAAGTAGAATATTATGTAGCAGTCAAAATTAAACAATTACAACAGTGTGAGTGAATCTTAAGAATATAATATTAGGCAGGGCATGGTGGCTCATGCCTGGCCTCAAAAAAATATATATATATATAATATTAAATGATAAAAGTTACCTCCAAAATTATTAACAACATGATAATTTTCTTCTGAAATTAAAAGTAATTAAATGAAAAATAAACACACACTTTTGGAATGTGTATTGATGCTATCAAACCAAAGAAAAAGAAAACTAAGAAAAAAGGAACATGGTATTTGGGATGACGGCTAACCAGTTGGAGGAAGTAGGGAGATGGGAAGGGGGAAGAAGCTATGGTTATCCATAGGTAGGTTAAAGTCAAAGTTATTAATGAGTAGTTGTATGAATGTATTACATTATCTGGTGTAATGATGTATTACATTATGAAATATGTGAAGAATTAGCTGAATAAAGGAAAGTCATGCATTGATCAATGATGACAGTATTTTTTGGAGCAGAGATTATGAGAGATGTAATTCTGTGTAACTGAGGTTCAATGAAAAGAATCAGCATATAGGCCAAGTAGATTTTTACGTGCCCTCATTTGGAAATTGAATTTAAAATGTCTTTTGTTATTAATTTATACAGTTTTAAAAATATATTTTGGATACAAGTCCTCTGTTGACTATATGGGTTTTAAGTATCTCATCCTACTCAGAAGGTTGCCTTGGATGAACTAAATTCTTAAATTTTAATAAAGACTGATTATCACATTTTTGTCCTCTTATGACCAGTGGTATTTGCGTCTAGTTTTAGGGGGAAAATTTTTTTCCCTGTCCCAAGATCTCAAGTAGATATTATTATGTTCTCCTCCAAATATTTTTATTTTTTACACTTCGCATTTAGATCTGAAGTCCATCTGGAATTGATATTTGTGTTTAGTGAAAGGGCGTGGTCTAGTTCCATTATTTTTACCAATACCAGTAGCTATTCTATGCCCAGGACATTTTTTGAAAAGACTATTGTTTCCTCCAGTGGACTTCAGTGTCACCTTTGCCATAAATACATGTGTGTTTGATTCTAGAATCTTATCGTTCTACTGTTTCACTCAGATCTACTGTACTGTACCTCCTGATATCTGGTAGTATACTGTATCCAATAGTAGAAAGTTTTCCAATTTTATTTTTCTTCTTTAAGATTGTTGCAATTATTCTAGACTTTTTGCATTTCTGGATGATTTTTAGAATCAGTTTGTCAATTTACTCTCCCCACTTGGTAATAATAATTTTTTTTTTAATAAAACCTGACTTGACAATAAGCATGCTATATTCTTTCATTAATTTAGGTCTAATTTAATTATTCAGTAAAGTTCTTACTTTTGGTGTAGAAGTCCTTTGCATCTTTCTAAGTATTTCCTATTTTTGATGTGATTATAAATTACATCTAAAATTTAATTCTGGATTTTTGTTGTTGGTATAGACAGACAATTGATTTCCATAGATTAATCTTATCTTCAAAGATATCACTAAATTCACTTACAAATGCTAATATAATTAATTGAATAATTCTATTCTAACAGATTTTCTCTACAATCTCTTGAAATTTCTGGGTAAACAAGATCATATTACCTGCAAATAATAATTTTATTTATTCCTTTTCAATTCTTAAACTATTTATTTCTTTTTCTTGCTTCATTGCACTGCCTCCAGTACAATGTTGACTAAAAGTGATGTAGCAGCACCACTTGTTTCTAATTGCAAGAATAAATTTCCCATTATTTGCCATGGAGTATAATTTTAACCAGAGATTTTGTAGATTCTTTATCTGATTAAGCAAATTCCCATCTATTTCTAATTTGCTAGGAATTTTTTAAATCATTAGTGGACATTGAATTTAATACATGCTTTTCCTGCAACTATCAAGGTGATCATATAATTGTTCTCCTTTTTCTATTAATCGGTTGCATGTTTTGATTTTGTGCTGGCAAAGCATGCATGCAATACCCAGAATTGTTCATCTAGTCATAAAGTATTATATTGTTTATGTTGTTGGATTGTACTTGCTAATATTTAGTTAAGAATATTTAAATCTATATTCATAAGAGTGATTAGTCTGTAGTTTTCCTGTCTCCTAATGTCTTTGTCAGCCTTCAGAATCAATAGTATACTGACTTCATAAAAAGCATTAGGACATGTTCTCATCTGTTACCGCACTTCTGTGGAAGAGTTTGTTGCAAAACTGTTATATTTCTACCTTCAATGTATGGAAGTATTCACAGATGAAGCCATCTGTTGCCAGGGATTTCTTTCTGGAAAGGAAGATTCAATTTCATGTATTGAATATATCATAATATTCATATATCAGCATATTCATATATTCATCAGAATATTCATATATCAGCATATGCAGAACTTACGTATGTCATAATTTACAGATACCTATAATATGTGTAAGAATGATCCTTTTTTATTCTGTAACTTGTGTTTCCCTCTCTTTTTATCCTTGTCAGTTTTCCGAGGTTTAATCAGTTTTATTAATCTTAAATCGCTCTTAGGTTTGTTGTTTTTCCACAGTATGCTTATTTTTTTTTTTGACATATGCTCCTATATTTATTATTTATTTCCTTTTCCTTTCCATGGGCTTGCCTTATGCTTTTTTCCTTTTTGAAATACAGTTTCAAATAATGGATTTCAGGATTTTTCTTTCCTAATATGTGCATTTAATGCTACATATTTCTATATGAGCACTTATTTTCATCCCATAAATACAGGTAAGTAGCCTTCATTATAATTTAGGTTGAAACATTTTCTAGTTTTCCTTTTGGATTTTTTTCTTGGATCCATAGAATATTTAGAATTGTATTAACTTCCCTATAGTTGGGGTTTTTATAGTTATCTTTCTGTTAGCAATTTCTAGCTTAATTCCATTGTTGTTTAAAAACATACTATAATTAATTTCAACCTTTTGTCTGATCATATAGCCATTATGTACAGGACTTTTACCCTTATAACCTTCATTTAGTCTAAGTTCTGCCTGAAAACCTACATGTAATGTTCACCCTCAATCTCGTTGTCAATTTATATCCAGGCGTTTTGTATCATGCGATCTTGTTTTGATTTGCATGTCCCTAATGAAAAATACTGTTGAGCTCTTTTCATATGCTTATTTGCCGTTTGTACATCTTCTTTGGTGAGATGTCTGTTCAGTTCTTTTGCTCGGTTTTTATTTATGTTGTTTTCTCATTGTTGAGTTTCAAGAGTTTTTTCCTGCATTTTGAATATCAGTTCTTTATCAGATATGAATATTTTACAAATATTTTCTTTCAGTCTGTGGCTTGTCTTTTCATTTTATTAACAGTCTCTTTGACAGAAGATGTGTTTGATTTTAATAAAGTCCAACTTAATTTTCTCTTTCTTTCATGAATCATGCTTTCAGTATTTTATCTAAAAACTCATCACCAAACCAAGGTTACTAGATATTCTCCTATATTTACATCTGGATATTTATAATTTTGTATTTTACATTTAGATATATGATCCATTTTGAATTAATTTTTGTGAAAGGGCCTAAGGTTCACGCCTAGATTTACATCTTTCTTACAGATGTTAAGTGTCCAAGCCATTTGTTGAGTAAATCTTTTCTCCATCGAATTGTCTTTGCTCCTTTGTCAAATAACAGTTTATTACATTTGCATGGGTCTATTTCTGAGTTTTCTATTCTCCTCCATTGATTTATGTGTCTATTTATTCTTCCACTAATCTCATGATTACTACAACTTCTTCGTAAATCTTGAATTCTGATAGTATGGATCTTCCAAGTTTGTTCTTCTTGAGTATTGTGTTAGCTGCCCTAGGTATTTTGCCTTTCAGTATAAGCTTTAAAGTCAGTTTGTCAACAACTACAATGTAATTTCCTGCAATTTTTATTGGGATTGTGTTTATAGACCAAATTGGGAAGTATTGATATGTTAAGAATATTGTATGTTCCAATCTATAAACATAGAATATTTCCTTATTTATTTAAATCTTCTTTTATTTCTTTTGTCCAAGGGAAATTGTCAGCTTATCTCAGAAATTTTCTCCCATCTGGAATTTTGGCTCATATACTCTCTCTTGTTTCCATAGCTCTCTGACAGGTATTTAAATATTATCGATAATAATTTATCTGTTTTTTTTCTAGTCACTGTGGCTGGAGTGTTGGTCAACCCAGAAGCAGGTAAGGAGCCACTTGTATTTACTTTGCGGACTTATATTTCCATTTAAAAACATATACACAAATATGTATACATATATGTATGTATGTATATATATATTTACCTACCTATGCCTTTCTTCAGTAAACAATGGCACATTATATGCATTTTTTCTGCAAATTGTTTCTTCCCCACTTTGTAGTAATTCCTGGAGTTCATTTCACATTATATGCAAATATTCCTCTCTTCTTTTTACAAGTGGATGTACCACAGTATGTTCACTAGTTGTTTCCAGTCTTTTGATAGTGAGTACAACATTGAAAACCTTGTTTAAAGGTTTTAATTTTCTGGCAGTAAAAACTATTACATTTTAAAAATAAATTATTTTTATTGCTCAGGAAATTTTGTTTGTATGTTTTTCTGTTCTTTGAAATGTGTAGAAGAGTTCTTATTGCCTACCATATGGTCAATTTTCATGTGTACTTGAAAAATTGGAATGTCTATTTTAAGAGTTCAGAGTTAGTGATAGATCAATAAATTCTAGTTTATTAAATGTTTTATTTGATTTGATCTGTTTTGAAGTGACAAAGTAAGTTAAAATATCTACTATTTATGTGATCCTGTTTTCTTTTGCATCCACTGAACTTTCTGCTTTTTCAACATGGCTATTTTGTTGTAAGATTCAAGAATATGAGTAACCATTATGTATTTATTATGAATTACATGGTCATTACATAAGATATCCTTTGTTGTTTCTTTTAATCCTTTTTATGTGAATTTTACTTCATTAAGTATCAGGATTGTGACTTTTACTTTCTTTTTGTTTACATTTGGCTAATATGTTTTTGCTCATTAATTTTGTTGTTGTTGTTAACACTCAGAATTTCTTTGTTTTAGGTGTGTCCTTTGTATACAACATATTATTTGATTTAGTTTTGTTAGCCAAACTAAAAATCTATAACTTATATCATTTTATGTTTGTGTAAGGTATATATGTCATATTATTTATTTCATGTCCCATACTGCTGATTGTACATGTGTGTATGACTTCTATTATCTGGCCAGTTTCTTACCCCTTTTCTCTTTGACTAATACAATACTAATATTCAGGGTATTTTTTTTCAATTTTTCAATTTTACTGCTTTGATTTTCTTCTTTGGAGACTCCTATCAGCATATATCACATTTTTGTTTCTTATCTTCTGTATCTGTCACTTTCTCTCACATAATTTTCATACATTCATTTCTTCCCATCTTCTTCTCCTAAGGCATAACCTATGATAGTTCCTTATCCTTGTGTTTCTTCTAGTTTTGTATTTGTTTCTGAAATAAAATTAGTATTTAATTCTGAAAAAAAAAATTTGTTTTATTTCCAGTTATTTCCTGACTTCTGGTAGCTATCTTTTAAAATCTTTTCCTGAATTATTTAATAGCTAAGTTTTCCTTAATCTTGAATTATACTATTATTTTATATCATCTATCATTTCCTTAATATTTTTAGCAAAATTGTATTATTAAGTTAGATCATTTACCTATTTTATGGACTTGTTAATTATCTGCAAAGACATTATTTGGTTTCTTATATCTTTTTTTAAAAATATAACTTTCTGTGAGATTTGACAACACTTCTTTTCTACTTCTTCTATTTAAGTGAGATGAGTTTTACTCTTACACAGAAAGGTAGGCACTGGGATGATTTCCTTAAGTCCTTAATACAAGAGCTCTTTCATCTACCGTTTTTGCCAAAAGTTCCAAACTTTGCACCACCTTCTGGTTTTCTTCCCCTGCCCCGCTCTTCTATTTGAATCTTGTCTTTCCTTTGACCCTTTTGTCCCTTCTCTCCGTGATTTTGATTGTACTCCTTGGTTCAAGCTCATCTTGGAAGGGAGTATTTTCATTAGTCTGAGACTGCACAGGACCCAGAGCCCTTCATCAGCCATGTGACATTCCTATGGCCTCTTAACTCATCCTTGGATTAGAACCTGCAAAGGACCCTTCCCACTTTTGTTGGATGGCTTCAGAATAGCCTATGACTCATCCAGTAGCATCTGTTTATAATTGAGGGAGTTTCTAGTTGTAAAAGTTATTAGAAGTCCCATTGTCCTCCTTCTACTATCACAAATGCTGTTCTAACGACAGAAGAATCTTGCTGCATTTGGCAGTTTGTCCTTACCCACTAGTATTCTGAGACATGTGGGGATATCTTCTCACCAAGTATTGGAATAGAAGCTGTCTGAGGCATTTTGGTTTTTGTGTCCTGGATGTCCAATGGCTATTCAGATGAATGACTCAATACACTGCACTCACAAAGTCTTAACCTCTACAATTCTCTAGGAGTCTCAGCTCCATCCCACTTCAGGTGTTTATACCAATGGCAAAACTTGTTTAACATCCAGAAAGGCTTTGTGACTGAAGTTGCAAATTAGATGTTATATTTGCATCCTTCTCACTCTCTAGCATCCGCACTCCCTCCACAGCTGTCGTTTAAGCTTTCAGAGACCACCAGGCTGTTGTTCTTTCCATGTTCTCCCAGTTAGTCTTCTTTCTCTCTCCCTCTCTCCTGCCCCTCCTTCCTTTCCTCCATTCTCACTCTCAATCTCTCTTTTAAACTGGCTTAATTTATTCTTTTTCTAGCTTAAGCTTTCATGATTGCCTGATTTTTTTTTAATCACCATTGTCCCCATGTCTCTTGTATGAATGTCCTATTATGAATTAATTCATACATTATCAATCCTATGTGGATCAATCCTTATCTCATCTGTAGCTTTACACTGAGGCTGGAAATTCCAGAAAGACATAGCTACCCTTTGTCCCCAATAACTGACATAAAGCTGGACACATCAAGGATGCTAAGCAAATATCCATCGGATGACGAGGACTATTTCACAGCATAGATAAAGGCCATTGTGCAGATGTGGCCTCCAACTCAGCTGGTCTCACATCTGTACTGTTATTGCTTTTTGTTTGCTTTTGGTCTATTTCATCTTCTGTTTTTCTCAGTAGTTATTTTAAACTTTCAGTTTTAAAGTAAGTATCTTACCAATGACTCATTATCAAGCAATGTTATTTATTTATTTTTCTACTTATTAATTCAACATACCAAGTGCCAGAAACTATGTTTGGCATTGGGGGCCCAGTGGTGAGCCAAAGCAGACATGGTTTATACCATGAATTATACCAAAGAATTACAATTTAATGGGGGAGACAAACCTTAATCAATTAATCAATTGAAAATTGCAATTACAATAAGTGATCTGAAGGAAAGAGACTTAAGTTATGAGACCAACAATCAAGCAAGTTGACCTAGGTAGAAACATTCCAGAAGGCTTCTCTGCAGAGCTCCAAAAGGTATGTTGAAATTAACCAGAGGGAGGCGGGAGAATAGCGGAGAGCATTGCATCTAAGTGAAGTAGCACTATCAAAGCCCTAGAGATTTTCTTCCATTCACATGCCTAACAGAGATCAAAATATGCAGTCCAAGGATGCCAGTTACCTCTTTCCCTGGTCTATTAGTCTCTCCTGGCCTTGCTGATAGGAATCTGTCCTGAGAGATGGGTGCTTCTCCAAGCCTCTTTGCCTCATCTGGTCCCCTCTGATTTCAGCACTCCTTTTTTCCCTCACATCTACAGTAACTAAACAGATTTGGCTTTGTAAAACTCCGTGTACCTCTCCAGGCCTCAGTTTTCTCACTTATCACATGCAAGGTTTAGATGAACGGGGCTCCATGACCATTCTCAGTCTCCACAGCCTCTGAAGGAGTTCTCTTCACTGGCTGGAAGGCTGTGCCCATTTACATAACAGCCCATAGAGAAGGGGCATCACTGTCTCATGCAGATCTGCCACCAACGCCCTTTGCATTGTGTCATGGGTCTCCTCTAGACCTACAGCCCCAAAGTCCTTGTGACACCTCATTCTTTTCTAGAAGTACAGAACAAATCTGGTATCAACAGAAATCTGCCAAATATTTGCCCTTTTGGGCAGTGGCAAGTGAAGGAGGCCCCTTGGGTACAACTTACTAGACTGAGGGACAGACTGGAGCCAGGCAGAAGAAGACAAATGAAGAAAGGAGTTGTGAGACTCTCCCCCAGGGTCTTTGAAGGCACATCCAGGGCTGGTATTGTACATCAACTTCTTGGGTTTTCATGTTTAATCCCCTGGTTAAAACACCACTATCTATGTTAAAACAAACAGCTCTATTGCCAGGTATCATTAGCCCGGCAACAAAAGCAAAGCAGCTACTGCTGTCTGTTAATTGATTCCAGAGATTAAATATTGTACCCACTTTTCATTAGCATTGAGGACTGAGGTCACAAGCAACTGGGAAAACCTTTTTTGGCACCATGGAGTTTAACCAGGAGGAAAAGCTCTGCATTTCTGAGTGTTCAAGACCCTTTGTCCTAGGTCCCTTTTCCATCCCCACCTCCCCTCATGTGCCCCCTGGTCCCTATCGTGCACGTGCACGTCATGGCTTGGCCCTCAGGTGCCCAGTCCTTTCCTCATGCTGGTCCATGCTCCATGCCTTTCCTCTCACTTGCTCTCTCTCTCTCGCTCTCTCTCTCTCTCTCTCTCTCAGTGATCATCTTTATATCTCTTTCCCTAATCCTACCCAGGCCTCCAATCACTCTCAGACCTCGTGTCTCTCTCACTTTTTATTTCTACAACATTTTATTCATCTCACACACACACACACACACACACACAGCCTCGCCATTTTATGTAGTGGTTCACTGTTTACGCATCTGTCTCCCCTACCAGACATTGATCTTGTCAAGGCCAGGAATCATACCATGTCTTTCCTCCTTCACACTTAGCACTGGACCCAGGACGTCATGATCAGAGTTGAATATTTGCTGAATTGGATCATTCTTACTCCTTCAGCCTGGGAAATGTTTCAGGAGCAGCTGCTCCCTTAGCGCATAGATGATGTTTTGGAAAAGATCAGCCGACAGGCCTGCTGCACTGTGTCCAGCTATAGGCTCTTTGGGACGCCCTGACCCAAATGTGGAGGCAGAGCCCACAACTCTGGGCCCAGCTCTTGCCCAGGATGCAGCTCAAATCCTAGCATGGGCCCCTCTGAGGCTACTAGGCTTATTCCTGCATCCCTGGTTCTTAAAGAGCATCTCAATGCTGTTTCAAACCGAATGGCCTCTGCAGATGGAGCGGCAGGACAGGAAGTGAAGAGCATTTCCCAAGCCCTAGACAGAGTCCTGCCTGTAGAGGAAGGAGCCTAGCTTCAGCCCCTGCTCAGCTGCCAAGAGGCTGATAGTGGGAAGGGGGCTGTTTCATGGATGGTGAGGACCAGGGGAGGGTCATGGGGTCCTAGGGGGCTGTGTCGTGGAGGGTGAGGATGGGGAGAAGGTCGTGGAGTCCTCATGCAAGTTGTTCTGTTCCCCTGGACTCCGGATGTGTCATCTGTATAAGAACAGTCTTGCTTCCTAAAATTCTAAGATTCTAATCCAAATAATTGTATTTTCATATGTAAAGCTGAGATAACTTCTATCCTGATCTACTTATTCTAAGATGACATTTTCTTAATGGACCAGAAAACATATCCAAAATAAACCCACTCGCATGCTCGCAGTCTGCATTGCCAGAAGCAGGTGAGAGAGCGCCCTGTCTCCCAAGTATAGAAAGCACAGAGCCTCCTGGGCCTGAATTTTCAGCAGTGTTAAAATCTTTAGGGCTTAAGCCCACTTGTTTGCATCTAAAAATGGAGACTTCCTGTTCTTTTGAAGGTTTAATGCAAGCATCCTGAATTTCTGATAGATTCCCACAAAAGATCGTGGGGTATATGTATTTTAGAAAGCCCTAAGTTCACAGAATCAATCTCCCTATAAGCATGCACACCTGTTCGTAACCTTGAAGGAGAGCCAGTATAAAGAAAATTCTAGTCAGAACTTATGAAAGCAAAACTTTTAAGAACTGTTTTTGAGACATTTGTTGAATTCAAAGCCATAAGTATGTTGACCCCAGTCCACTCTTTACTTGTATCTTTTTTTGAAAACAAAAGGGCTAGGGAGCTTGTTCTCTATTTCAGCCCTAAATGTTATGTAAATTTTCAATCAACACATATTTATGAAGCACCTGCCCTAGACGAGGCCCTCTGCTGGGTGCAGGGGATACAGAAATACTCAGGAAACCTGTAGAATGGGGGAGGATAAAGCAGTGAAGACTAAGAGGTCGAGAGTGCCATCCTACGGGTATGTCTAGGGGCAGGAGCCAGGGTCAGGGGCAGCAAAGCTTCTGGAAAGAACTCACAACGGCTTTAAAGGATAAAGGCAAAGGAGTAGGAGTTTGCTAGGTAGAGAAAGGGAATAGCATCTCAAAGAGAATAAACAGACCAGACCCGACAAGGCACAGAAATATGAAGTTGTGAGTGTCTTCAGAGAAGATTGAACAGGCTGGGAGAGAAGAGAGATGAAATGCACCACTGAAAAGGCCAAATTAGTAAGGAATGAAAATTCCAGACTAATGTGTTAAGAATAGATCCTCTGGGCAATGGGGAGACAAGCCAGGATTTTAAGTGATTACACGTTCAGACTTGCCTGTGGAAAAGTCTCTGTGCAGCTGTGCAGGAGATGAATGAGAAGGGAAGGTGTTCATTGCACAAGACCAAAGAGGAAGCTGCTGCAATCGTGTGGGTGGGACATGGTGAAGGTAACAATAATGGACTAGAGAGAAAAAGATGAAGCAAGAAACACGTAGGAGTAAGGATGCCCTTGCCCAAAGGGATGGAGAGTGAGGAATAGGATGAATTCAAGAACATTTTACAAAGTTTCATTTGAATGATGGAGTTTATAATGGTAATAATATCAAGATGTTGACCGATATTTATAGTATTTACTGTGTAGCAACTAAAATTTTAAGGACTTTATACATATAAACTCACTTAAGCCTCACCAACCTCATAAGTAGGTACCATATTACTATTTTACAGATGAGAAAGCTGAGGCACAGAGAGATAAGTAACTTGTCCTTGTTCACACAGTAAGTGGTAGACCCAGGATTCAAACCCAGGCAGTGTGGCTCCCGAAACTATAGGTTACTCATTTTCCATGCATTGGATTGAACAGGATGTACATTACAGGAGGAGATGCAAGCTGAGGAGAAAAATATGCATTCAGGTTTGGGTAAGTGAGATCGGGGTGCCTGTTCACTCAGGAGTACGTGCGTCGGGGCTAGTGAGAATGCCACAGAGCTTCCATGGCTGCAGAGATATCTGTGCATGGGAGCCTGGCAGTTCCACAGACAGGCAGCACAGTCTGGACTGGTGAAACCAGCCCAGCTCCCACTCTGCCGGTTACTATCTGGGTCAAATCAATTCATGTTCCTGGACCAGTTTCCTCATCTATGAAGTGGCCATGATCGTACTACTTCATGATACAGTGCAGATTAAATAAGACAACTTATATAAAGCTCTAGGCCCTGGTACATAAATGTGCCATAATATTTTAATTCCCTTCCCAGACCCTGTCCCTGCCCGACGTGGTACTTTACAGAAAGTGATAGAAAAAACCTCACCACCCTATGTGACTTCTCTGCAGTTAAGAAATGTGTGTGGTCACAACTATCTCCTCAAAGCCAGGAGAAGCTAGAGTTTGCTTTAGGAATAATTCAAATCCTGCACTTTCTGCTCCCTAGCACTAGACCAATGTACAGGGTGGCCTGCTCTGTATTGGCTTCATTTCCTGACTTTCACAGAGGACCTACATGTCTGCCTGGCATCACCACCAGGCCCTGAGGCCATGAAGATGACCCTAGGGAGTGAGAGGACATTTCCATCTATGGAAGGTAAAGGACCAAACGCACGCAAGAACGGTTGACCCAGAAACACCTCTTTACCATATGTGTGTCGAGGTACAGCAAGCTCAACAGATACTTTCTATAGAATAGAAAGTCTCATGCTTCACTGTCTCCCACAGAAAGGTCAACCAGCTACTACCTACAAATGGGAACATCCTTTTACAAACCTCAGAACTTAGAGATAAGCCTGAGACACTTGAGTGGTCCACAAAACTGAATGATATCCAAATTAAAAGGGTAGGAAGAATGGTCTTACTCTGATTGTGCCACCCTCTACCTGCAATCAGCACAGAGAGGAGATGGATGTCAAATGGAGATGATTTCCCTGGGGCCACAGTTTCTACATGGGGGGAAGAGAATGAGAGACAGTCATCCAGCTTCCCTAGCATTCTGAGACAGTTCCAGGAAGCCCACTTCAATCTCACCTCACAATAACACTGGGAGTAATGGCATAGCTAGACCACTTAGGGTCAGGTAGAAACAAAGAAAGGAGGCAGAGGTTATAGTGATGTTGGTGATACATCTGTGTTCCTGATGTCACAGGATCTTTAGGGTGTTGCTTCTCCAGCCAGAAACCTCTGTGGCCAGGGGAGTCTCTGCTTGAGTTTTGCTTGTGCCCACTGGGCTCGTTCTACTCACTCATCCCAGCAGGCTTCACTCAGCTCACACTATTGGCTTGGACTTCATGCCTGCCAAGGGTGAGCCAGGAGCAGAGCAGCAAGGGGTGTGTAAGTGAGCGAGTGTGGGATCTGGCCACTGCACATAGTCAGGCACACCGGTTGCTGTGGTAGGGCAGGCAGCTCCAGGTGCCAGCAGAGATGCTGCTCTATGTAAGACTGTGGCTGGACCAATGTACCACAAGCTGCTTCTGTTGAGGACACCCACATCTGAACAAGGGGAATGCAGTGGTATCTGAAAGCTTAGAGATGCTGGGAACCACAGAGTCCCAAAGAGAGTGTTACAGCATGTCATAGTCCCAGCTCAGGGAGCCCTAAGTTCTGGGCTCCCAGAAGGGCCACAGCTGGTCTCTCCTTCTTGTTACTCACAGCATGGTGAGTGAAGGGTGGGGAGGGAGAGTAGGGGGAGAGGGAGAGGGAGACGTAGGGAGAGGAGGAGGGTGTGTTTCAGGGAAGGTGTGTTTCACCCTGTTTGTTACAGCTCTTTCAGTCCACCACCCTGCTCTGGCCTGTGGCTCCTGGGCTGGCCTGGCCCCACCGCTGCTTCCCGTCACATGGGGTGGCTGCCCGGCACCAGCAGAGGGCGAGAGGGTTATAGTGTTACAGAAGTTCTGGCTCAGGGAATCCCAAGTTCTGAGCCCCAGAAGGGTCACCACTCTTTACTCCTGCAGTCTGGGAGCACGCCACTGTCCACAGCTAGGTGAGCTGGCCAGGAACATGCTACAGCTTCTTTCACTCCCACCACTTGTCAAGTCCCAAGTTCTTGTCCTGTGTCCAGAAAGAATGAGGTTACACTGACAACTGGAAGGTGAGGAAAGAGGAGACAAGTTTTACTGAGCAACAGAACAGCTCTCAGGAGACCCGAAGTGGGTAGCCCTTCTGCAGGCAGGTTGTCCCCACAAGTGTCTGAGTCTGGCTGAGTCTGGCATTTTATGTGCTCAGAATGGAGGAAGTGCATGCTGATTGGTCCATGGGCAGCCATGGGTGGGCCTGGGAAAAGCACCATCCTGTTGGCCAAAAGGCATAATGAAGTTCTAAATCCAGGTTGAAGGCTCCACCCAGAACTGGCAGCCTGGTCCCCAGGCTTCAAGCCGTTCCTCACTTGAAGGTGGGGTTTTACCAGGGACCTGCCTCTTCCCACCTAGGAACAACATCAACAAGCCATCTGTGGTGCCCAGGCTCTCTGTGCTGATGGGTACTCATGGGCCCACTACAAGATGCCCTCAGCCCCTGGTCTCCCTCCCATGCTTGTCCATGCCCAAAGTCCAGAGGGGTTGCAGGCAGCAGAGGGCTGATGTGTAAGTGCCACCCTGAGTGCATGCACACTTGGCCAGGTCACAACAGTGCCTGTGCTAGGCCACAGCTTTGCTCCACACCAGAGCAGATGCCAGGAGTGGAGAGAGGCCAAGGAGGGAGAGCAGGCATTTCCAAGCCTGTGTGGGCATGGGGCTTCTCAGGCCTCCAAGAGCACAGGGACGCCCAGGTCTGGAGCCACAGGTGGGCAGCTGCCGCTGTGCCTGAAAGCATGGATTCCCACCCTGCCAACTCACTAGGGTGTGGGTCTCCAGCTGGGATCATCTGTTCCCATCCCCACCAGCTCCACAGAGCACTCAGCCCCTGGTGTGCCTTCCCCACTGCAGCTTCTGTCCACTCAGCGGCTGCTCCAGACAGGCTGCTGTTGCCATCACTGAGAGCCATGATGTCATATTGGGGACATCAGTCAACTTCATAGCCCACCTGTGGAGCTAAGTTGGTTGCCATCAAAGCATGGTGGGAAGTTCAACCTAGCCTGAGTCCCTAAATGGCTAATTTCCATGTCCAGCTTCATAGCCCACCCCAGTGACCCTTCCGAGAAAGGGAGAAGCCCACCTCCATCAATGTCAAAACACAGAGGAGAGACCTGCTTGACATAGGAAGTCAAGCAGTGGCTCCACTCACAAAAAGCCCATCTGATAAACTCTACCCAGGCAGAAAAACTCCCACAACCATGTGTTTTAGGGAAATGTAGGAACAAGACTTGCTTGACCCAGAAAGTCAAATAGCCCCTCAACTCAGAGAAAAGTCCACCTCAAAACTCCACCCTGACAAGGAGGCAATCCAAAATGGCCCGTTTCTAAGGAGCATAGCGTCTGGTTTGCCCATCTCAAACACTGACTATGCCTAATCTTTAAGCCTTGCCTGAGGCCCTGCAAACTGCAGATTCCAAATAGCAGAATTGCATGGCCAGGGAATACATCCTATAACTAGCCTGACCAGGAGACATTGCAGTACCCAGCCAGCAGCTCTTCCCAGTAGCACAACACAGCCAGAGGCCTTGACAGAGAGTGAAACTCAGCCAGCAGCACCACTTGACAACAGACAGAAGGCAGAGTACCAACCAATTAGAAAACCCACATGCTCTGCCTGTTAGGAATTATCACCAGCTGGCCCTTCCAGAATCACAGGCTACACTAAATAGCAAAGGTTTGGCCGGGCACGGTGGCTCATGCCCGTAATCCCAGCACTTTGGGAGGCTGAGGCAGGCGGATCACGAGGTCAGGAGATTGAGACCATCCTGGCTAACACGGTGAAACCCCGTCTCTACTAAAAATGCAAAAAATTAGCTGGACGTGGTGGCGGGCGCCTGTAGTACCAGCTACTTGGGAGGCTGAGGCAGGAGAATGGCGTGAAACCGGGAGTCGGAGCTTGCAGTGAGCCGAGATCGCGCCACTACACTCCAGCCTGGGTGACTGAGCGAGACTCCGTCTCAAAAAAAAAAAAAAATAGAGTAAAGGTTTATTCCTGACAAGAAACATCTGTAAAGGCTAGAAAAGAGGACTTTTTCTTCACATGCATAGACAACAACACAAGTACACAACTATCAAGAAGAATCAGGTAATCAAGGTACCTCCAAAAGAAACTAATAGCCAGGTGGGGTGGCTCAAGCCTGTAATACCAGCACTTTGGGAGGCTGAGATGGGTGTATCATGAGGTCAGGAGATCGAGACCATCCTGGCTAACATGGTGAAACCCCGTCTCTACTAAAAAATACAAAAAACTAGCCAGGCAAGGTGGCGGGCGCCTGTAGTCCCAGCTACTCAGGAGGCTGAGGCAGGAGAATGGCGTGAACCCGGGAGGCGGAGCTTGCAGTGAGCTGAGATCTGGCCACTGCACTCCAGCCCGGGTGACAGAGCGAGACTCCATCTCAAAATAAATAAATAAATAAAAGAAACTAATAAAGCTCTAATAATTAACCCTAAAAGAAATGAAGATCTATGAAATGACTGACAAAGAATTCAGAATAAATTCTTTTAAAGAAATTAAGTGAACTACAAGAACATATGTATAGAAAATTAAATGAATTTTGAAAAACCACAAACAAAATAAGAAGTAGAAACAATGAAACAAACCAAGTGGAAATCCTAGAGATGAAGAATCCAACGCCTCAACTGAAAAATTCAACAGAAATCATCAACATCAGGCTCAACCAAGCAGGAGAAAGAATTAGGGAGCTGAAAAACACTATTTGAAATTATTCAGTCATAGGAACAAAAAGACAAAATAATAAAAAAGAATCAAGAAAGCCCACGGGAATTTTGGGGCACCATCAAGAAACCAAACATTTACACAATAGTAGTTTAGAAAGAAAAGAAAAAGGGAGTTAGAAGAAATATTTAAGGAAATAATGGCTAAAAAAATTCCCTAACCCGGAAGTAGTTGCTCACATCCAGGAACGGAAAATACAGAGCTTCCCAATCAAATTCAACCTCAAAAGAAGCTCACCAAAACACATAATAATAAAACTTTCAAAAACCAAAAATGAAAATTTGAGATTAGCAAGAGGTAAGAAATATATCACATAGAAAGGAATACCAATACAACTATCCAACTTCTTGGCAGAAACTCGGTAGGTCTGGAGAGAGTGGAATCATACATTCAAAGTGTTAGAGAAAAAACCTGCCAATCAAAAACACTTTATCTAACAAAGCTGCTGTTTAGAAATGAGAGAAAAATAAAAACTTCTCTGGACAAACAAAAACTAAGGGAATTTATCATCACTAGACCTGTTGTACAAGAATTACTAAAGGTAGTTATAAAAATTGAAATAAAATCCACTAATTAATAACATGAAACACATGAAAGCACAAAACTCAGTGGCATAAGTAAAACAGAGTTATATTCAGAATGCTCTAAGACTGTAATGATGGTGTGTAAGCAGTTTTATTCCTAGTACAACAGATAGAAGACAAAGATATAAATAATAACTGTAGCTAAAATAAATTTTCAAGGGAAACACGTTAAAAATGATGCAAATTCTACCATCAAAAACATAAAATGTGTGGGGAGAGTAAACATGCAAAGTTGTATGCACTCAAAGTTAAGTTGCAATCAGCTTTAAATAGGATACTATAAGATGTTCTATGTAAACCACATGTAACCACAAAGCAAAAATCTTTAGTAGAAGCACAAAACAAAAATAGAAAGGGTCCAAAATATATCACCACAGAAACCCTTCAAACTAGAACGGAAGACAGCAAGAGAGGAGGAAAGAAACAAAGTACTTACAAAGAAAAAAAAAAAACAGAAAATAACTGGCAAAATGGCAATATAGTCCTTACCCATTAAAAACTACCTCGAATGTAAATGGACTAAATTCTCCAATGAAAAGACCTAGAATGATTGAATGGATTGTTTTAAAAGACCCAACCATATTTTGTCTATGAGATACTCACCTCATTTTTGACCAGGCATGGTGGCTCATGCCTGTAATCCTCACATTTTGGTAGGCTAAGGTGAGAGGATCCCTCAAAGTCAGGAGTTTGAGACCAGCCTGGGCAACAAAACAAGACCCCGTCTCTATTAAAGAGAGGGAGAGAGACAGAGAGAGAGGCTCACCTCACTTTTGATGATGCATATAGATTGAAAGTGAAAGGATGGAGAATGAGATTTCGTTCAAATAAAAACCAAAAGATAGGAGCACTAGCTATATTTATGTCAGAAAAAAAATAGATTTTTAAGTCAAAAACTGTAAAAAGAGACAAAGAAGGACATCATATAATGATAAAAGGGTCAATTTATCAAAAGGATATAACAATTATATATGCACCCAAAATTGGATCATCTAAATATATAGAACAAATATTAAAGGATCTAAAGGAAGAGATAGATTGCAAAGGAATAATAATAGGGATCCTCAATACTTCACTTTTCGTAATGTCAAGAGATTATCCAGAGAGCAAATTAATAAGGAAACATTGGATTTGAACGACACTTTAGACCAAAGGAGCCTAACGGATATATACAAAACATTATATTCAATAGCAACAGAATACACATTTTTCTCAAGTACGCTTTGGAAAAGGTCACATGTTAGGGTAGAAAACAAACCTTGGCAAATTTTAAAAGACTAAAATTTTGTCAAGTATCTTTTCAAACCACAATTGCTACAAAATTAGAACTTAACAGAAGAAATTTTGGAAAATTCACATGTACATGGAAATTAAACAATATACTTCAAAACAACAACAAAAAAACTGGTCACCAAGAGAAAAAGAGAGTGGTCCCAAATACACAAAATCAGAAATGAAAGAGGAAACATTATAAACCAATACCACAGAAATACAAAGGATATCAAGAGAATACTATGTACAATTATACACCAACAAATTGGATAACCTAGAAAAAATGTATAACTTCCTAGACACATGCAACCGAGATTGAATCATAAAGAAAGAGAAAATCTGAACAAACAAATAGTAAGTAAGGGGACTGAATTAGCAACAAAAGGTCTCTCATCAAAGGAAAGGCTGGGACCCAATGGTTTCACTGGTAAATTCTACCAAACGTTTAAATAAGTACTAATACTAATCTTTATCAAACTCTTTCAAAAAATTGAAGAAGAAGGAATACTTCCAACCTCTTTTTACAAGGTCAGCATTATCTTGATAGCAAAGTCAGATAAGGGAATTATAAGAAAAGAAAATTATAGGCCAATATCTTAGATGAACATAGATGCAAACTTTCTAAATAAAATACTAGTAAGCCAAATTAAGCAACACATTAAAAGGATCATCCACTATGCTCAAGTGGTTTTTAACCCTGGATGCAAGGATGGTTCAACATAAGAAAATCAACAAATGTGATACATCACATTAACAGAATGAAAGAAAAAAGAATATGATCACCTCATTAGGGATATAAAATACATTTCACAAATTCAACATTCTTTCATGATAAAAGTTCTTCACAGATTAAGAATAGAAGGGATGTACTTCAACATAAAAAAAGGCCATATGTGAGAAGCTCACAGCTAACATCTACTTAATGGTGAAAAATGAATGAAACTGGATCCTTATCTCATACCATATACAAAAATAAATTTAAATTGAGTAAGGACTTAAACATAAGACCAGAAACAGAAAGAATACTAAAAGAAAGCATAGAGAAAAACCTACATGACATTGGTGTGGGCAATGAGTTTTTGGTTTTGACTCCAGAAGCACAGGCAACAAAAGCAAAAATAGAAAATAGGAATATGTCAAACTAAAAAGCTTTGCATAGCAAAAAAAAAAAAAAAAAGAATTAACAACATACAGAAACAATCTATGGATTGGAAGAAAATATTTGCAAGTCATACATCTGATAAGGGGTTAATATTCAAAATATGTAAGAAATTCAAATAACTCAACAGTAAGAAAACAAAGAGGGTACCCAATTTAAAAATGGGCAAGGGACCTAAATAGACATTTTTCAAGACATACAAATGGCTAACAGATATATGAAAAAATGCTATTGTAATATATGAAAAAAATCAATCATTATAGAAATGCAAATTAAACCCACAATGATATATTATTTCATACTCATCAGAATGACTGTTATTAAAAAGACAAAAAGAAAAAAACAAGTATAGGCAAGGATGTGGAGAAATGGGAACTCTCATACACTGTTGGTGAGAACGTAAATTAGTACAGCCATTATGGAGAACTGTCTGGAAGTTCCCCAAAAATTAAAAATAGAACTTCTATAAGATCCAGCTATCCCACTTCTGAGAATTTCCCCCAAAATATCTGAAATCAGTTTGCCAAAAAGATATCTTTTTTCCCATGTTCACTGCAGCACTATTGACAGTGGCAAGTTATAGAATTGTTCTAAGCATCCATCGACAAGTGAATGGATAAAGAAATGTGGTATATATATACACTGAAATACTACTCAGCCTCAAGAGAGAAGGAAATTCTGTCACTTGCTACAATAGGGATGGAATTGGAGAACATTATTCTAAATGAAAGAAGCTAGAAATGATGAGACAAATAGCACATATTCTCACTTATGGTGAAATCTAAAACAATATAACACATAGAAGCAGAGAGTAGAATGGTGGTCACAGAGGCTAGAGCTCGGGGAATGGGGAGATGATGGTCAATGGGTACAAAGTCTCAGACAGGGGAATATGGGTTTTTTTGTTTTTTTTTTTTTTTTTTTTGAAATCTATTGCACAGTGTGCCAAATAGAGTTAATAATAGAATATTGTACATTTCAAAATTGTTAAGAGAGCAAATTTCAAACATTCTCACCACAAAAAGTATTACGTATATTAGGTTATATGTTAAGTAGCTTGGTTTAATTATTCCATATTGTATTCATAAATAATACTTACTTTATACTTCATAAATGTATACAATTAACAATTTTCAGTTTACATTTTTTGAAAAATGAAAATAAAGTGTGTTGAGCAAGTTACAGTTAATGCACATCTTGCTGATGTGGGCCATGAAGAAGGAAAGACCCTATCAACTTCTGTTAGCACAATGGATGCTTTTCAAATGAAGCATAGCATGACAGTGCAAATAAAGTGCTATCTCTTGAAACACTACAGACATTGTTTTTAGAAATATCTTCAGTGCTTACATCCCAAGGGTCACCCATACAAGGATTTAAATAATTGAAACTGAATAGGAGAAATGGCCTTCAAAATCTAGATGGAATGTCCAGCTCAAAGGGCCAACCACTTTACACAGAAGTAACAGCATTCATGGTTGTTATATAGAAGTTAAGAGAAGATTAGATAGAAAAATTCACTGTCTTGGCAAGAACTCAGTCTAAGTGAGAGAGGAAGAACTGATCTTGACCCCAGGTACCCTCCCCTGCTGCGTATGCACCTGCTCTACCTCATTTATGGGCCCTGGGACACTCTGTGACCAAGGACTTTATGAGTATTTCAGAGAATTATCAGACCAGGCTGCACTGTTTATGCCTTGGCTTGCTTGTGGGTCAGCTCTAGAAGAGGGTGTGGCCTTCCTTCTTGGCTGGGGACTGCCTTTCATGTGCCCTTTGAGAGGTCATGTAGAATAACTGCTCCTTTCTGCCAGTGATCTGCTCCAACCCTCCCAGAGGTACTTTGGAAAGATTTTAATTTTAATTCCTTGGATGCTGTATTGCTATGACTTTTTGAATGAATTTATACAGGAGAATTAAGTTACTCTTGTAATATGTGTCTATTCTGAATAATTACATAGGTACATGGGTAGAGCATTTATACTGGGCAATGATATTATTTTGTTAACATCATTTTAGCATTGCCGTTATAACATGCTGATTTTCTTTAAAAGATGTTTTTCATGACGTTTTGCTATTGTTTTCCTGGCAATGTTCTTACCCATCAAATCCCAGGCATAAATACTCTCATCATCGCTAGGAAATCTCCCAGATGTTGTTATCTAGAACCAATTGCCTTCCCTCTGTTCAACAGCACTTTGTTCAGACCACTCCATAGTACTGACATAGTAATGATTAGTAGTTAATATAACTTTTCCCTTAGGAAATTAGGCAGTGAGCTTGCTGAGCATAGGCAGACTGCCTTTAACCATCATGGCCTTAGGGCTGACCTCAGTAGTCGGTGCTAAGTACAGCTACATTCTTGCTAGAATTGACTGCATGATGGTGTTCTACAACCAAGTGTACTGCTGTTGTTATCTACATTAACCACCATGCTGAAATCTTTTCCTCTTTTTGAGGCTGGCTTAAAAAGCACCAGCCCAAACAATATCTGACTTTTTACATGAGTTTTTTCATTTACAGGAAAATGAAAAATTTCCAACTTAAGCAAACAGGTATGGAATCCAGTGTCCAAGAAATATTTTATATTAACAGCCTGGAAACACGGGGCTGGCAAGACATACCAAGTGCAGCTTCAGGAATGTGCTTCTACTTGTAAAAAATCCTTAGCACACAATGGGTGGTCCTTTACACATGTAACAACTTAGACCTTAAGATACCCAGCAATATTTGGAACCTTCTTTTAAAAGAACTATAAAATGAGTGCTTGGCTAGTATACTTCACTGGCCACTTGGGCAAGAGCCAACTGTCAGCCATAAATGGGTCCTATTATTTCAGTGCATGTTGGAGGTCAACTGCCCCCTAACAGTCACTCCAATCCCTGGTTAACGGCTTCCCACCGAGGGAGTAAGGGGAGAAGATTTCTTTGGGAAGCTCCATATTCCTAATTCTCTAAAAGACTTATGTTCAGGAAGTTCTTGCTTATTCCTGAAACGTTTGCAGAGGAGTGCAATTATACTCAGTTTACTTGGCAGTACATTTGATTTTGGCAGTACAAGAGGTGTTTCCATAGCATTTCACTACTTATATTAGTGCTATTACTACCATTGTAACTATAATAATAAGGAGAATTATCATCATTGGATTGTGAACCATCTGCCAAGTCCTATGTGTTTTCTTGCAAATGAAGGAAGATATTCTTATCATTTGTGGTTTATAGATAGGGAAACTGATGTTTAAAAAAGTTAAACACTTTAACAGAAGTCAAACAGCAAGCAAGAGTGACAGCTAGTGTTACAGACTAAATATTTCTGTTCCTTCAAAATTTATATATTGAAACCTAATCCCCAAAGTGATGGCATTTGGGGATAGGGCCTTTGGGAAGTGATGAGGTCATGGTGGTGAAACCCTCATGAATGGGATTAGTGTCCATATAAAGGGGACTCTTATGAAGACAGCTTTCTCACCTCTTGCATCATGAAGGGCACAGTGATAGGCATGGCCTTCCTAGATACCAAATCTGTCTACGCCTTGATCTTGGACTTACCAGCCTCCAGAACTGCGAGAAATAAATGACTGTTGTTTAAGCCACAGAGTCTATGATATTCTGTTACAGCAGCCAGAACTGACCAAGACAGCTAGTGTTTGGATGAAGGCTATTTACTCTAAATATCACACTCCTGACTATTATGCTACACTCCTTAAATGTGTAACAGCTTCAGGGAAAATTTGAGGGACCCAGTGCTACAAAGGTGTAAGTTATATCCACCAGACACCAAGACATCACATTCTAACCTATAGTCCTAGCCTGTCTCATCTGCCACTCACTAAATATATGATATCATTTGTCATAAGATAAACCAGACAAGAGAATACTCAACAAATGCACTATGAGAAAAAATAATATTTCTGACAGTGTGAGCAAATATCATTTTTTTAGACAAAGGGCCAAATCAGTTGATAAATAAAATGGTAATTTACTGCCTTTATACAAGGCTTTACAGTTTGTTATATAAATTTGGATTTGTAGAGAACATGACAATGTAAACTGTGTTACTGAAATCCACCACTTCCAGATTTCCATAGAAAGGATTAGCAGAACATAAAAATAGAAACACGTTACCACTGACAATGAAATAGATGCCATTTATGCATGGAAATTTCTGCTAAAAATAGGACAGATGGGTCTGGCTTGAAAAAATCAGAGAGTGAACAACTTCCTTCCTCTAAAAGAAGACATCAGGGATAGGCTCCTAATGTGTCCCATCTTGGAGGGGCTGGCTAGAAGGAAGATGGCAGAAAACCTACTCTATGAGGCTTCCTTCCAGAACAAAGGGCAGAAATCCAGAAAGCAAAGCCTCTTTTTCAATGAGTAGTTTGGGGGATATGAACCCAATATGTATTTCATGGTTACTTTGACTCTCCAAAATCCTCAAGGAAGAAAGTTATGAGAAAGATTAGATGAGATCAGATATTAAAATGAAGAAGGTAAATTTTGTTTTAAATTTGTGCAGGGTTGTATGGGAAAATGTAAGACCCTGATACAAACAAAAATCATTGAACCTATGAAAGTGACTTCAGATTCCTCCCTGAAGAATTGGAAACACTGCCTCTCCAATTAGGGAAAAAGAAATACACTTCTCAGTCATATTCTCAACAAGGTCTGAAAAGTTATTGAACCTATAGGACTAGATTTAGTATTCCTGAATGGGGAGTAATCTAAGGTATACTTTTAAATTTTACATGGAAATGAGAAGTATACAACAATCCTTTCATTTCCACATTCAGAGAGAACTTAGTAGTCTAAGATAGAATTAATTTGAGAAATACATCCAGAAATCAGAGAGGAATAATATACGACAATTTGACTAAATATGAGAAGGTTTTGGAGTGAAAGACGCAGTTGTCTCTCCTGGGCAGCCAGTTGGTTTGGATGACACGGACCCACCACTAGTCTCATTCTTTGTTCCACAGAGATTACTTCTGGGCTGAGTGTGTGACACAAGTGCACCTGAATGGAGGTATCAGGACTTGTTCAATGATTGTGGGAAGAGATATACCTGGATGCGATTGAGGAAGACTACACCTGTGAATGAGGCTAGAAGTCATCTTGATGCAATGAAAGAACCAGTCTGAGATGAAGGCAACACAAGGAAGCATCTAGAGTCAAGGGAAGTTACAGAAACATTGTCAGGGATCCTTCAGTTCTTTGCCTAAAGTATGAGCTCTCTCTTTATATTTAAAACCAGAAAATTCTCACCCTCACCAGAAACACTGAACTGACACAAGAGCAGGAAATAAGCCTTTGTTGTGTTTAGCCACTGAGAATTTGGAGTTTTCATCAAAGAAAGTAGCTTATGCTGACTAATAAAAGCATTTATCCCAACATTGTAAGGATAGCTTAATATAGGTGGGAAATATATATAGGACATCACAGCAGGAAATTAAAGAGAAAGAAAAAAGCCACAAAATTATTTCAATAGATGCAAAAAAACCTGATAAAATTTAATATTCATTACTGATTTAAAGTTGTTTTTAAAAATTCAGAGAAACTAAATAAATGGACACATCCTTCAAATTGGTAGCAAATAGTTGATTAAAAGCTATATTCAAACCAATTGTTTAATACAATGGTACAATTCTAGAGATATTTCAATTAAAGACAAGATAATGATGACTAAAAAACTCTTGTCATTATATATGACAAGAAGCATAAAGGTTGTAATCATTGGAAAGAAAATGATGAATACATCATTCACATATGCTGAAAACCTATAATTAACTGATGTATTTGCATTAATAATAAATTCAGCCTGGTGGCTAAATACAAAACAAATATACAAACTTCCTGAAGTTTCTTATGCATCAGAAATGATCAATGAGAAAAATCCTGTACTAAAGATCCCCTTTAGGAAAGGGAAGAGATGAAAAAGAAGGCAGAAAGAACTTGAGATGAATACAGAGAGGAAAGGGAAGGATCTACATACTAAAAATGTAAATCATTAGTGAGTGACACAAAAGAAAAACAGACTATGTCAAGAAACATGGCATGCTCTATTCTAGTTAAGTACAAGAGCACATAATTTCCAAATCTCCTCAAAGAATATTCATAATACCATATGCCAAATTTTCTCACTGAATGGTAGGATTATTGCTAATTATATTTTTTCTAATGCTTTTTACATTTTTTCCAAATATTTTTTACTGAAGATTCATTTTTAATTCATTTTTTAATTTTTAAATTTTTATAGATTTAGGGGCACAAGTGCAGTTTTGTTATATGGAAAATGTATTTTTTATCAGAAAAATTAAACAAATCTTAAAGAAAAGTTTAGAAGAATATCTAATACCATGTAGATATAAAAGCTTTTGGGAAAAAACTGTTTTTGATCTGGCTAACTTAAGAGATATTGCTCTGACTCCACTCTGTGTCCAAGTAGCAGCACCATAATGTCCGAAGAAACCTCATAGGCCAGTGGGTGTTCCCCTTAGGAGTATGGCTCATTGACTTTGTTATCACTTCCTGGGTTATTTTATTCCATTTTCCTAGTCAAAGGGAATGCAGTGTGCTGTTTCCTAAGAGCTCTTTGAATTCTGACATGTCCTTAATTCCACATTGCATGAGTCTGTCATACCAATCCCACTGCATCAGGCCAGGCATTGTCTGTCCTTCCAACAGTCTCTGCCTTTCTTTAGAAAGCAGATGGGTTACGAGAAGAGAAAGAGCAGCCATGGAACAGGGAGTCTCCACTCCTGCCCAGGTCTCAGGAAAGTTGCACATTTGGCAACAAAAGGATCCTGAATATAAGCTTTGGCCAAAATCAGCTTTTACTCTCAACATCCTAAACTTCTTTCAGTGGAGTGTTCCAAGATGGATTATTCTGATTTCTGGGAAAAATCCTCCATGGCCCCTTCACATACCTACCCTGCCATCAACATCAGTATGTGTTCCCTTCATCCTGACCCAGGAAAGTATACCAAAATAAGCAATGACTTCATTATGAGTTGAACTGTATGGCTTCATGGTACAGATACTTAGCTAAACTTCACAATGTGAATTGCCTGGATTACTTGCTCTGTTGAGAGTAGGTGATCCACAAAGCAACTAGACTTTGCATCCAGAATAAACTGCATTGTGATTTAGCATTATATTTTAGTTAAGTTCTATATGAATATATGTTTTTGGCATGCTAATATGCTTGAATGGTCGTTTCATAGAATTAGAGGCATTTGAGGGCTGCAGGGGGATTACAATTTTTTGCCCATCCTCCCCATTTTCCAAATGAGTTGACTGTGGCTTGGAGAGGTTAAGTGACTTTTCCAGAGCTACACAGTGAGTGTCAAGCCCCACTCTGTAACATCAAAGGGTTGTCCCATTCATGTGGAGGGGACTTCATAAGTCATGGACAAGAGGAGCATCATGGCCACCACGGTCATGATATTGTCCTAGATGCAGGCTGAGCAGCTTATATACTTCTCCATCTTTGCTTGGCCGGGATGTAACCCTCATTGTTTTTGCTCCCACTTTTCCATGGAGATGACCTGTCCAGGATGGAGTGGTTTTTCTGGGAACATTACCAGTGTCTCAATTCCCTAGTCTTGGCTTGTCTCCTTCCCCTGGCGTACTGCTTGCTTTAGTCTCTAATCTTTGTAAGCCACCCGTTCCACATGGCTTGGACCCCTCTCTCTATAGCTCTGAGCTTGGGGCTTGGCTCTAGATTGCTGCAAAATTTCAGTGCTGAGATTAGACCCTAGGCCTCTTAATTTTTAAAGCACTGTTATCTGTTTACATCATACTATTATCTTCAATAAAACCAGTTATAGACTTGAATCTCTGGAATGAGACTTTCCAAAGACCAGTGTTTTGTTGAGTTAGAAATAGTTTAAAAATAGTCTTCCCTGACTGCTAATCTAGGGATTCCTTTCTTCTTACAGCTGCAATTACAATTAAATTAGTGTCTTCTATTAGGACTGGTTGCTTTGGGTTCACAAAGGTGATGACTATCAGTCACTAGTACAGTAGCCCATAAAGGATGTTCCTCAGGGAGGGGTGGGAATCCCTTAATGCCTAATACTATGTTCCAGGGGCTAGTAGATAAGCATGGAGCCATGCTTAATTACTGTGCAGTCACAGGTAGGGTGTGGGTGAACGCTTCACAACGTCGTCATGCCAAGAACAGAAGCCCATGCAGGGCAGGACTCTGGCTGATGAAGTGAAGTTGAAGAGAATTCTAAGATATGCCTGCCAATCCTGCCCCATACACACACATACATGGAGCTTGGACACTGAGAGTCAGTCAATGACGACTTGGAAGGACCAGCTCACTGAGGAGCATCTAGCTGATAAGAAATAGAGGAGCAGTTGGAGACCAATGAGACCACCAGGATTTACCTCGCAACCCTGGAATGTCCATTCACTGCTCACAAGACATGTTGCAGTGGCCTGTTGGGACTTGGAACTCTGCATGTAAGTGCTCCCGGCTGCTCCTAACCAGCTGAGTGATCCACCCAAATCAGTCCCTTCACTAGTCTCACTGCCTTTCAGTTCTTGTGCTGCTGCCTAAAATAACACTGTGAGGACCTCCAGAGTCCTTTATTAACGTGCAAAGACCACAGGAGGGTTATAATTTATAAAGACATTGGCTGGAGACTTAAGTTGGAGCTAGTTAAGCATGTAAGAGTGGTACAAAAGGCATGGTGTGAGGAGAGTGTGCTGGTGGAAAGCCCAGAAGATAAATCTGGCAACTTCTCAGCATTTTGGATGAGACATTGACACCAGGCTGTATATATTCACAGATGTGTCAAAGCAGGAAGCAGGGAGAATGCAACAGATGACAGAATCAAATGCAAGATGGAGTCTGAGGCCTGGATAAAGATATAAATGTAAGATGATAAAATTCCACAGGGTAGAGGGACGCTTCCAAAACAAAGATAAGTATTGAACGGTATGGGTCGGGACTGTCCTGAGAAAAGGAAGATAATACAACTGTTGTTTACCTGCACTAGTCAGACCTAGGCTGAGGTTGATATTGCTAAAAATACCAAATAAATAAAAAATAAACTGAAGAATGCATAGAAAGGGGGCATGAAGAAGATGGTGTCTACTTTTGAAAATTGAATACTCACAAAACATGAGAGGAGATAGCTGAGGGTTAGACTCTGTGGTCAGCCAATGAGTCAGTGGTGTGTACTACACCCTCCCTGCCCCTGTGGCCAGATGTGGCTGGTGGGCCCCAGGGTTCCTCCTAGGGAGCCCTTGTGGCCAGTCATGGCCTGTGGACCTCAGTCCTCCTCCCAGTGAGCCACAAAGTGGCCTCCTTGCCTTCATCACCATGTTCCAGACAGCCACTGCCAGATCAACAGAAACTGAGACTTATCCTCCATTCCATGATGGGCATTGTCTTTGACATACTTGGAAAGAACTAGGATCAAAGGTGAGATTCTATGGGGAGGCAGATTTTGCTCAAAATGAAGAAGACCTTTTTTAAAAAAAAAGAAAAAGAAAAAGAAAAACAAAACAGGTGAATTTCCCAACAGCAGAATGAGTTTATTTTCTGAAGTAAGGAGTCTCTGACTTTCCTTTTCAAGGAAAGGCTGTTTGGTCATTTGGTGGAGGGAATCGTATTTGGGCAGGGTATTGAAATACAGGTGACTTTGAATAACGTGGGGCTTAAGGGTGTCAACTCTCCTTACCACAGTCAAAAATCTATTTATAATTTTGACTCCCCCAAAACTTAAATACTGCCTCTTGTTGATTGGTAGTCTTACTGATAAGATAAACAGTCAATTAACACGTATTTTATATGCCATAGGTATTAATACTGTAGCCTTACAGTAAACGAGCAAAAGGAAAATGTTACTAAGAAAATTATGGCCAGGCGCGGTGGCTCAAGCCTGTAATCCCAGCACTTTGGGAGGCCGAGATGGGAGGATCACAAGGTCAGGAGATCGAGACCATCCTGACTAACACGGTGAAACCCCGTCTCTACTAAAAACTACAAAAACTAGCCGGGCAAGGTGGCGGGCACCTGTAGTCCCAGCTTACTCGGGAGGCTGAGGCAGGAGAATGGCGTAAACCCGGGAGGCAGAGCTTGCAGTGTGCTGAGATCCGGCCACTACACTCCAGCCTGGGCGACAGAGCGAGAATCTGTCTCAAAAAAAAAAAAAAAAAGAAAAAGAAAATTATAAGCAGAGAAAATACGTTTACCATTCATTAAGTGAATGGAAGGGATTATCATAAAGGTTCACACTGAGGAGGAGGAGGAGGAAGAAGAGGAGGAGGAGGAGAAGGAATTGGTTTTGTTGTCTCACGGGTGGCAGAGGCAGAAGGAAATCCACATGTATAAGTGTACTCGCTCAATTCAACCTCCTGTTGTTCAAAGGTCAACTCTGTCACCATCAAGGCTATAAAACGTGCCTATCTCTCTGATGTAAAAGAAGAAAATATAATCTGCTTGCAATTCCAGCACTCAGAGGTCCAAGCCTCTGGACTTCAAACAATGTGTCTCCAGATCCACGTACCCAGAGACCTGACAGATGTTCCCAGCTAAGAGGGCTTGACACTCTTGAAAGAGGACCCCTTATGATCCTACATGCCTTGAAGCAGAAAAGGCCAAATTACAGAGAAGAAAGATGAATCAGTGTGTCCTGGATTCTTCTGAACTACAAGAGAATAAGGTTATTTAAATGCACGATGCACAATTAAAATTAGCTGACATTCACTGAGTGTTTTTCTATTTACTGGCATTGTACTGAAACTTAATTCTTGGCAGAGGGCCAAATGCAGATGCTAGCACTGCTGTCATTTACTAAGGCCACAGAGTCAGCTGCTGGGCCCAGATCCAGCTGACACTTGAGCACCTTCTGGTGGTAGGACCAGAGAGGACAACACCACACAGCTTGGTTTCTAGAACAGTGCAGGCACTTGATTCAGCAGACCCTGGATTTGGGAGCGCAGATTTGAAAAGTCACCATAACTATCTCTCTCTGTCCCATGAACCACATCCTCTGCTCAGTTGGAGCTCCCTTGCAGTAATCACCTGCAGTTCACATCTCTGTCCTTGGTATGTACCACAGGCCTCAGCCCACAGCAAAGGGGAAAAGTCTAAAGGGGTTTCCAGTGACTTAATGCATGTGCCTAAGTCCAGTTTTGCATTTTGGAGCAGATAGTGCTGGAACAGAGATGACAGGGAGAAAGGCTTTCTTTGCACTGACATGGGGGTTTCCTGGGTGAAGAGGGCAAATGTGCATCTCTTGTCTGGTGGCTGTCCACACTGGCTGCACGTGAAATTCACTGGGGTGAGCTTTTGAAGATATTCATGCCAGATCTCTCCTATAAGGTAGATTCTAAGCATGGGTATCTTTTTTATACCCATGCCAGAGACTTTTAAAGCACAGAACTACTGGAAGGCCAGCTGTACCAAGGAGAGCAGACTTCTAGTCTGGGCTTGCTAGCTTCAGCCCTGGAGCACATCTGACTTTGCATACAAAGAAGGAAGGAAGAACACATGAATCAAACAAATGAGAGAAAAAAGGTCGTATGATTTTAAAAGGTATCATTAACATTACTTGTTGTGCCTTCAAATTCAGGAAGAACTTTGAGTTTTACTGTTCTTCACTCACATTCCTCTTATTAACAGAGTCTGTCTGGTCTTGGAACCTCAAACTGGCCAGCAATATTTAATTTCCTGTAAGATTTTGTTTTAAATTACTAGAGAAAAGCACAAAATTTAACGTTCTCTTTAATGATCTCAGTGGATCTTCAAGACATCTGAATGTCAAATGCCTGTTGCAAACTGATATTCTTATCACTTTGGAGAAACAAATGTTCCCCTAAAGGAATAGAGTTTTGGCAGCTTTGACTCAATTATATTTTTCCACAAAATAAAAGTTAAGATGAATATGAGTGGGGATGCCTGAAACAAGTCAGAAACAAGAACTCTGGGGTCCTGGGGCAGCATTCTGGTCATTTTTCTGTTGTTCACTTTCTCTGTTAACTTGTCCAAGCCACATGAACTCTTGGGACTTTAGACCCTTTTAAAAAACGAGGGAGATCTGGGAGGAGATGATGTTGGAACTTTCCAGCTTTGACATTATGAGATCATGAATCTCCATTTCTAAAGAACTCATATGAGTAATCAGGTGCAATATTTAAGGCATGTTGAAAGTAGGGGAAAAAACCCACTGGATTTGAAGACCAAATAACTGTTTCTGGCCATGGCTAGATGACCTTGAACCAACGTTTGCTTCTACTTCACATATTAATTCAATCGTCTACACGAGGGTGTCTGAGAGTGAGAAACTGACTAAGAGGTTTTTTGAATCTTAAGTGAATATAGACTAGAAATGCCATTAAGATGTTGAAGTCGCTCCCTGCTTCCTAAATGACCCTGAGGCAGTTTACTCCATTATTTGAGAAAGTCCTTGGTTTGGAATAGAACTAGAATTATCCTTCACCTGAAAGCAGTTGTTTTGACAGAAAGGCTCAGGACCCTATTTGGCAGAACAGATCAAATGCTGCATTTCTGTAAACCTTTTTGCTTTTGGGGGTGGGGAAATTATGTATGTATTTGTATATGGATCTAGATGGTGCTGGATTATTGCTTATTTTTGGAGAGGGGCAAGCATGTGTATGTGTATAAATCACATATTTATGTTTACATGGGCAGCCTCAGAAAACTCATGCAAATGAAGCTGAGTGATTTGATATCCACACCTGGTCCCCACTCCCCGATTACCCAAAGTGGAGGGCAGATTGTAAACAAGTGTGCAGGCTTGCCACACTTCAAACTGGACTACTCTGTCTCCAAATAAAGGTGTTTTAACTCAGTTATTCTTATATACTGTTTTGGGACTCTTATGGTCTTAGTATAAACTGTACCAGGTTACATTCCTGTGGTTAACGAAATAAGTTTCTCTTCCAAAGTGCAGATATTTCCCAGGCTAATCACCTTAACCAATCTTTGCTCCTTTGTCAAGGGCATAGGAGGCCATGCATATTTAACGGGAGAGACTTTAGACCATGATACCAAGGAACGTACTTGGGAAGTGGCCGTAGCACCACAGAAGTCAGCTGGTACCAGAAAATCTAAAAGTGAGCTCAGCCCTGTTATGCCTTATGTCAACACCAGCTGACTTCCTCAGGAGATCAAGATCCTGCAAGATGCACGAATACACAACTTATTTTCTCCCAAGTCCAGCATGCCCACATGGAACCAGGTGAACCAGAGTTGGTGGTGGGGGTGATCTAGTGCACACCCTTCACAGCAGGGCCTGGAAGACCCAAGCCTTGGCAGATTTTTGACTCATGAGAGCCAGGACTAGAACTTGCTTGTTGGCGTTTCATTTTAAAATGCCTTTTCCTAAAGCTGTCCATGGCCAAAACTCCTCATTTGCCCTGTGCAAGAGGAGACACGATCCCTCGGGAGAGACTTGCACAAACTGTGGACCTGTACCTTCATTCTCCATGTCAGAAAATGGGCTGTGCTGCTCTCGTGCTCCTGGAGGCTGCTGAATTTAGGGCCCTGTTAGAAACCATCTCCTGAAGCCAATTTTCTTCCTGGAGTCTAGAGCATGGGAAACAACACAATTTGAAAAATGTGATTATTTTCAAAACTAGTTGGGTTATCTCAGCCTTAATATAAAGATGATTTGTAAAACATCTGTGCTTCACATAGTCAAAGCCAGAGAAAATATTCAACTAGAAGCTACATTCATTCCACATCTGCAACTAAAATGCTCTACTATTATGCTCTCTCGGGAAGAATCCATCCACGTGGCCACACGGGAGAGTTGAATAAGATATATTGCACCTTCTTTTCCTATTATGCACTTTATTTTCATTAAGTCTGCATATAACTTATGATTTGTTGAATGGCCTCCATAGTTCTGAAAAGCAGACAGCACTGTGGTGTATTTTGTCCTCTTAGTTGAATAGATAAGGAAACCGAGACATATAGACTAACAATTACCTCTCTCAACATGATTCCAGTGATCTGAGGCAAAACCCTAAAGGAGCTTCCTGCACTCAGGACAGTTGTTCCATCTATTTCAATGTCAAATGCAATCTCATGTGCATGGAATCAAACAGTAGAGAACGTGGATTCATACTACATAATAAATTTGTGAGTTTCCTAGCAGGGGCCTGGCTCAGCAGTCATGAGTGAATGAGCATGTGCTTAAATAAGCTCAATGCAAAACCATTTTTATTGCATGTATTAACCCTTGTCATAAATCTACACGAAGCAGGTATTTTTTCAAAACCATCACAAAATGCAGGATCCAGTTGCTTAGAGACATTCCAACAGTGTTAAATATCAGAGGACAAAGTTCTGAGATGGCTCTCTCAAAGTTTCACACACAACCAGCTGCCTATAATTTAGAGAGTTTATTGAGGAATATTTCCACATAATTCATCAACTTTCTTTCATGAAACAGTTTCAAGAAGAAAGTTTATCAGTATTCACATTTGCAGTTAGTGCTAGAATAGCAGTTGGTATTTACTGAGTACTTCCATTTTTTTCATTAATAACCTTATTTCTTAATCATGGCAACCATATGGGGGAGTGGGGTAGATTGCACTCATGAAGTAATTTGCATAAGATCCCAGAGCTAGAGAAGCCAGGATTTGAATCTAGACCTATCTGACTTACTTAAATTCTATGCCTGCAGTCCCCAATACCATAGCTACTACCCCCATGGAGCTATTTACGTTCAAATTTAACCAAAAAATTCAGTTAAATGTACATTCAAATTTAACCAAAAAATTCAGTAGCCATGCTAGCTACACTTTGGAAATAAATACATTAGCACATCCCAAATCCTTCCTGTCCTCTAAGGCAACATCCTCTATGATATTTCCCTGAATTTCCCCCACTCCAACCAGAGAAGGATAGAAGAGATGAGAAATGGAAACTAACATGTATTGATTTCCAAGATGGGCACACACAATCTCCTTTAATTTCTTCAATGGTGTCTATGAGGAATATTCTTATCCCCAATTAAAATGAGAAAAAGAACTTGAGTTACTTGTACAAATTTCCAAATATACCCTGATATATCTCAGAGCACATTGAGTATTAATATCATCAAACCTAGCGTTCTTAATCCTTCCCACTCCTCAGTGCACACAATTAGCATTCACTATGTGAGATCTGATCCCAGGAGTTTGTGCAGGCTGATTACTCAGAAATATGGGAGATAACTTTGCTTTTTCCTACCACTCAGGAAAGTACATTGAAACACTGATGAATTGAAATAGCATTACTATAATGCTAATACATTAAAAAGGTAAATTATTTATAAACTCTGTCTTATTAACTGTATGATCTTGACAAGGAGTCACAAACTGAATGTCAAGAAAGATTGCATAGGAAAGGCAGATGAAAGCCAGGAAAGGTAGATGAGTGGAATAGACTGCTATGAGCAATTGCTCACAAAGACGAGCAGCAACTGGGAACGTGTTAAAACTACCAGTTCTCAAGCTGTGTTCCTGGCCTACTGAAACAAAAGTCTGGGGTGGGATCCCACAACCTGTGCTTTAACAAGTTCTACGGGAAATTCTCATTAAAGCTGAAGTTCAAGATTCCCTGATAAGTAGTAGAAATTGGTAGACAGCATGATGAATGAATGCATACCCCATCCAAAGGGCTCAGCCCCCACCCTTCTTCATCCACTTTTTGCTTTATTGGAATGAAGGTCTGGGGTTGCCACATCTTTTATGCCCCAAATGTCGTCAATGTGTATGTGTGTCAGGGGGTGCCAGGGAGGGATAGCCACATGACTTAAGGTATATATTGCAACTTAATGATTCTGTGCTATTCTATTTAGTAAATTAAATGATACATTTATGCTAGTGTTTATTTTCTCATTATCTCTAATATTTGAAGCATACCATCTTAAAAGTGTCACTGCAATTCTTAGTCTCCTTAATAAATTACAGTTAGATTCTATTCCAAATTTACTATTTTATAGCTCATTGTTTTCAAGACTTCAATGGTACCACCAGTTAATAAAATAACAAATGATGTTGTTATAGGATATAGAAAATATGTCATAGTGTAACATTGAATGTTTAAATAAAAACACCAATATCCCTACAGTTTCTCACAGAAGTTCTGGGAAGTGATGTCCTGAAAGAGAATGATGGGAATTTCCATTTGTCAGCTGAAGTCCCGATGCTACGAAACAATAAAGTAAAAAGATAGTGGTGTGTTTGGTGCCCCCTCTGTTAGAAATTATTTGTTTTTTGATGTGCATTAAGACTTGGGGGTTCTCAGTACTTTCAATATTACACATAAACTGCAGCTTTATTAATATTTTTAGTAGCATTGTTTCAAATTGGCCTAGTGATTGGACTGAATGAGAGTTTTCTTTTATAAAAATTGTATAAAGTGTTTCAGGTTTGCAAAACATGTTAAGATTAACAAAAATAAACATTTATATATTAATCATTCAGCTTAAAAAAAACTGCAAATATTATTGACTCCTTTTGTGTACACATCCTTGTCTTCTCCCAGAGGTGACTGCTGCTCTGAATGTAGCATTTATCCTTCATTTTATTCTTTTACATTTTACCGCATATGTGTATTTGTCTCCAGAGTGTATAATCTTGTTTTGTATATTTTTAAACAGAATCATTCTATACATACATTTTTGTAACCTGTTTTTATTACTCACTAGCATGATTATGAGATTTATGGTTGTTGATAATCATAGATCTAAATCATTTGTTTTCAATGTTGAGAACCATTGTATTTAAGAGTCCACCAAAATTTAATTATAATTTATCTTGCTGATGTACCAGTTCTTTTTTGTTTCAGTTAAATATGTATACACACGTTTTTCCAAGTTATGTAAGCAGCAGAGGAATTGGTAGGCCAACAGCCATGAGTTAGTTTTCTCATTTATTAGATATTGCCATATTGTTTTCCAAATGATTATAATCATTTATAGTTCTGTATTAGGGTGTGACTGTTCCCATTTCTACATTTATTTGCCAATACTTGGCATTGTCAGACTTTGAAATATTTTTGTCATTCTTATAGCTTTGAAATGGTGTTTTTTTTCTTTTTAAAGTGTAAATAAACAATGCTATTATTTACATTGAAGTGAAACTTCCATCTGGGGGCTAACTAATTTTACCATAACAAACTTTGTAATAAAGTTAGTTTGGTGCTTTCTTACATGACATGATAGAAAAAATATTCCCTATTTTTTAAAAAAACCTTAAGCTCTGTTATGATGCTGCTTGCACAATAATCCAATATGTTCTACCTAAAAAATAAATATTATCCATTTTATATTGAGTAACAAAACTTGTATATTTTAAAATATTTTTAATGCTCTGAATATTTTATTCTTTGCTAGTGATCTAGGAGCTTAGAAAAGTAAGCCCTATAGTAAAACATTAAAACTACATTTCTTTTAGGAAATGAAGAGAAGAAGCAGTTTATTTTTCCTCATGGAGTCCTTTCCCAACCATCGCCATTTCAGACCTGTCCATAGATGGCTTTATGGTAAACTGGCCTTTTCTTTCCACCCTCTTAAAGCACCAGAAAGGACAGATTAATGGCAAATACTCAATAAAGACCACACAATGCTTTAGTACACCTCTGTCTTGCCTAATCTAGAGCAAAGAAAAGGAAATAGAAATAGGCAAATACCCTTGAAAAGGTTTACCACAGAACGTTCCTTTAGATAAAGTTCAACACTGCAGTTTGTGATTCATGAGAAAGTGCCTGCTACACCCACAAAAGGATGGAGGAATTGCAGCAGCATTGGTCTGGAAGTCATGAGCCACCCCTAGTGGATGCCACTACCATAGGCAGGGAGAGGGCCTCCTTTCAGGAGTGCTGAGGAGGGTTCTGCGCGCACCTGGAGGGAGTGTTTGACACTGTCCCACAGTTTCTGAATCTCTGTCCATGTTTCTTCTGCATTTTTCTCTTCATTTTTTACATCAGATAATTTCTATTTACCAATCGTGGAGTTCACTTCAAATATTCTTTTGAAATCATTTAGTGAGTTTTTCATGTCAGCTATTAGAATTTCCATTTGTTTCTTTTTTCTTTTTCTGTAATTTATACTTTTATGGGGTTACCCTGTTTAAAGAGTTTGTGAATTTTTACGTCAGTTATTAGAATTTCCACTTGCTTCTTTTTTATAATTTGTCTTTCTTTATGGAGATACCAAATTTATACCATTATTACTGTATTTTCCGTTTATTCTGTAAACATAAATTTATTTTGTCTTTTAACATATAGCAGCCGAAAGTCTGCCTGCCCAGGGCAATATGGGGGACCACTTGGAGTCAGTTACTATTGACTGTTTTTTTTTTTTTTTTCTTTTATATTTTTCCTGAGTATGGGACACACTTTCCCGTTTTTTCACATCTTATAATTTTGTTGATGCTGAAAATTGGAGCTTTTACATAATATATTGTAGCAATTCTGGATTCTGAAAGTTTTTGGTCTGAGAGTTTTCTGTTTGTTTATTATTAATTACTTGCCTGGACTTACCGATAGATCTGACTCCCTGACAATGTGTGACCAATGATGGCTTCCTATGGGTTGCCTGAATAACTTAAGGATCAGCAATGATTGAGACTGTCCTCAAATGCCTAGAGACATATAGAGTGTAATGCTTCCAACCTCTGTACATGGGTCTATGTGTGGGAAGGGCAGCACATTCAAAGCTCAGGCAGTTCTCAGGCTTTTGTCCTAGCTTTTACATCCTCCTGGGCCCTCTAGGGTCTCCCATGTGCATGCATAGTTTTCTAGTCTTTCAAGGATGTGTAGAGAGCTTATCTGATCCTTCTATGACTCTCTAATTTTTAAGGTATTCCCCTTAAATTTCAGGCTAGTTTGACACTCATTGCAACCAGGAGTAACAACCTTAGGCTAGCAGAGTTACAAGTTTTCCCCTATATTTTTGCTAGTTTTCTAATTTTACTGAAAACACCATCAGCCACGAGTTTTCACCTTCTATTCCAAATTGAGTGAGCCGCCTCTGGCAGCAAAATTCCTGGTTTCCATGGCCAACCCTACCCTGGTAAAACTACTGCAACTGAGCTAGAAGTAGGAGGAATGGGAGCAGACCCTGGCAAGCAGCCTCAGACTCCCACTGGTTTCTTTCTTTCTTTGTTTGTTTTGTTTTTTTCCAGACAGAGTCTTGCTCTGTTGCCCAGGCTGGAGTACCGTGTCACCATCTCGGCTCACTACAACCTCTACCTCCCAGGTTCAAGTGATTATCCTGCCTCATCCTCCCGAGTAGCTGGGATTACAGGCATGTGCCACCAGGTTCTAGCTAGTTTGTGTATTTTTAGTAGAGACAGGGTTTCACCATGTTGGTCAGGCTGATCTCGAACTCCTGACCTCAAACAATCCACCTGCCTTGGCCTCCTAAAGTGCTGGGAATACAGGTGTGAGCCACCGCATTCAACCATCCCATCACTTTTACCAGAAGTACCAGCACATCTTCATTAAAAAAAAATCTCCCATAGACACATGAAAAAATGCTCATCATCACTCACCATCAGAGAAATGCAAATCAAAACCACAATGAAATACCATCTCACACCAGTTAGAACTGCAATCATTAAAAAGTCAGGAAACAACAGGTGCTGGAGAGGATGTGGAGAAATAGGAACACTTTTACACTGTTGGTGGGATTGTAAACTAGTTCAACCATTATGGAAAACAGTATGGCGATTCCTCAGGGATCTAGAACTAGAAGCCCCATATCACCCAGCCGTCCCATTACTGGGTATATACCCAAAGGATTATAAATCATGCTGCTATAAAGAAACATGCACACGTATGTTCACTGCGGCACTATTCACAATAGCAAAGACTTGGAATCAACCCAAATATCCATCAGTGACAGACTGGATTAAGAAAATGTGGCACATATACACCATGGAATACTATGCAGCCATAAAAAAGGATGAGATTATGTCCTTTGTAGGGACATGGATGCAGCTGGAAACCATCATTCTCAGCAAACTAACGCAAGAACAGAAAACCAAACACTGCATGTTCTCACTCATAGGTGGGAACTGAACAATGAGATCACTTGGACTCGGGAAGGGGAACATCACACACCGGGGCCTATTATGGGGAGCGGGGAGGGGGGAGGGATTGTACTGGGAGTTATACCTGATGTAAATGATGAGTTGATGGGTGCTGACGAGTTGATGGGTGCAGCACACCAACATGGCACAAGTATACATATGTAACAAACCTGCACGTTATGCACATGTACCCTAGAACTTAAAGTATAATTTAAAAAAAAAAAAAAAAAAAACTCTCCATTTGTTTTTTGCTTTGGTCACCCTCCAGAGGCCTGAAATGTTTGTTTTTGACAATTTTGTTCAGTTGTAAACTTGGTTTTGGGGGCAAAACATTTGCTATTCCCTTTGCCATAGCAATAAGTCTCACCTGTTTTCAATTACAACATACGCAAATTTACAAAATTTCCCTTTATGGCTTGTAACTTCATGGTTTTCTAAAAGAAATCCTTCCTTCTCTACCTCAGGCATTAAATATAGCCTGCTATATTTTCTTCCAAATTGAGACTACTTTTAAACAAATTATTTAAGTTTTAATCCACTTGAAATTGACTATTGCATACAGCATGATATGGGTTCCAGTTTTATTTCTTCCTTACAGATAAGCCATTGCGTGTTTGTATATAAAATTTTGGACCAAATTGGCATGATCTCTATTTTGCTAAATTCTTTAGAAGTCTTTATTTTTGGTAAAGTACCTTTTCCCCTTTATTCTCTTCTAAATATTTTGGTTATTTTGGCTATATGCTCTTGTCTATAAATTTCAGGAGCTTATCAAATCTGTAATAAATTCTGTTTGGGCTTTTTAACAAAATTGTATAAGTCTATAGATTAATCTCTTTAGATTAATCTATATTTTCATAATTAATATATTTAAATTATTTTAAAATTTTTATGTTATTTTTTAATTGACGATAATTACACATATTCATGGGGTACATAGTGATGTTTTACTACATACAATGTACAGTGATTAGATCAGGGTAATTAGCATATCTATCATCTCAAACCTTTATGATTTCTTTGTGCTAAGAACATCACTATCCTCTTTCTAACTATTTGAAGCTTTATAACGTACTGTTGGTAAGTATAGTCATCCTGCAATGGTATAGAACGCTAGAATGTATTATTCTTATATAAGTGGATTTTTGTATTATTTAATAAATCTCTCCCTGTCTCCCTCTCCTTCCCAGCCTTTAGTATCCTCTGTTCTACTTTTTGCTTCTATGAAATCTACTTTTTTTAACTGCCACATCTAAGTGAGAACATGCGAAGTTTAATTTTTTGTTCCTGGCTTTTCTTTACCCAACATAATGTCCTCCCATTCCACTCATGTTGCCTTAATGACAGTATTTTGTTTTTAATGGCTGAATAGTATTCCATAGTGTATATACATCTCATTTTCTTTATCAGTTCTTCCATAGGTTGATTCCATATCTTGACTATTGTGAATAATGAGGCAATAAACATGGGGGTGCAGATGCCTCTCAGATATCACAATTTTCTTCCTTCAGATGAATTCTCAGTAGTGGGATTGCTGGATCATGTGGTAGTTCTATTTGTAGTTTTTTGAAGGACTTCCATACTGTTCTCTGTGGTAGGAGCTGTATGAGTTTAGGCTCCCACTAGCAATATATAGGGGTCCCCTTTCTCTTTGCATTTTCTGTATTCTTACCAGCATTTGTCATTGTTTGTGTTTTTGGTAATAGCCATTTTGGGGTAACTATTGTAAGTGGGACTACCCTCTTGATTTCTTTTTCGTGAAAGCTAGTTTGTCCTTTTGGTATGGAAATGACACTGATTTTTGTATGTTAATGTTGTATCCTGCAACTTACACTGAATTCGTTTATCAGTCCTTAGAGTTTTTTGGTAGTCTTTAGGCTTTTCAATATGTAACATTATGTTATCTGCAAACAGGGACATTTTGACTTTCTCTTTTTCATTTATTTATTTATCTTAATTCCTCTGGTTTTAACTTTTATATCAGTGTTGCAAAATCCTATCTATCTAGCTAATTTTGACTGCTTATCAATATCTAGTTTGTATAAGAAGAGGACTTTAATGAAGTTCATCAACCTTTGATAACAATACCTTCTCTGTGTGGAATTTTGTGTGATGCACTTTTTAACATTTATTTTTGTGCTTTTCAGTTTATTTTAGTTTTATTTTGCAATGGGTACATGTGAGGGTTTTTCTTTTAAGATAGTTGTTAATTTTTTAAATGTGCTCAAAGGAAAGCAACTTAGGAGGTAGACCAAATCAGCACTGGTATCTTCCATAATGTGGACAAAATACGCACATGTGGTCATGTCTCTTTCAATGTGGCAATGTTCCCAACTAATAAAGTAGGTAGTTTTGTGGCTCTGGTGAGTCATAAATTCTCTAATGAAAAATAATTGGATTCAAATACTGATTCTCCCACTTACTCTATTTTCCTTTATTCTTTTAATCTTCAATTTCCTAATATAGGACTAATAATCTCTAATCCCATTTATTATTTATTGCCACTTTATTCACAATAGTCAAGATATGTATTTTTGTCAATTTTAATGAAATAAAATAAGTCAGCTTTATTCTACTTAATTTAAAACCTCAATTCCACAGCCTGTTCAAGTCAAATCCCTACCCATAATTTCTGCCAATGCCATAAATATAAACTCTTATGCTGCTACATTCGGTTCCCATTTTGCTATCTCTGTTTTGTCCCTACATCAATCAACCCAGAAACAAAATTGCATTCACTTATGAGTTTTCATGCAATTGAGCCATAACTAACTTTATGAAGATTTAGGAGAGTCTCAGAGTGCACTGTCTTCTGTCATTTCTGTTTATTTTCTAGGCTCTAAACCCTGTTTACCTCCAAACCAGTTGGATTGGCCCCAGAGCTCAGAGCTCAACAGTATTTTGGTGCCTGCCAAAAAAACAAAACAAAACAAAGCTGAAAACAAAAAGAAAAATAAAATGGAAAACAAACACGCAAAAACCCTCTATTGCCTGAATTCACCCTAATGGGAAGGAGGTTGACATTACAAAATTGGGGATATGTGTGTGTGTGTATGTGAGAGAGAGATTGGAAGGAGGTTGACATGATAAAATTGTGTGTATGTGTGATTGGAAGGAGGTTGACATTATAAAGTTTTTGTTTGGTGTGTGTATGTGTGTGTGTATGTGTTTGTGTGTGTGAAATCTAGCACAGTGAGTATTTAAACACTAGCTCGATAAGTGTTCCCTTTCTTTCTCATTGGGTCATCACCTTGTAGCAGAAGTGATTTCAAGAGCCCACCCCACAGAGATTCCTCTTAGATAAGTTTCAAAGCCCATGTCCTGGCCCTCTTTTTCTTCTCATATGTCTCATTTTTATCTTGCTGGGGGCAGCTAGTGGAAATAACTTAGTTCTGCAGAAGCATAAACACATTCCCTGGTCATGCTCTGTTTCCTTTCAGCCATCTTCCTCAGTCCCAGCTCACACTCACAGGGATTGGAGAGTAAAGTGAAAACAGAATCCAGGGTTTACAAAACATAACTACATTTTTGGAGACAGTGTTTTGCGGTCTTTGCCTTGCCAGCCCATCTGTTCACCATTAGCCTCCATTCAAATGAAGTCGTCATGTTTTCTTCCTAATGAAGCACTGTGGGCAGAACAAAGCTTTGCGGGTTTCGTCATTCTAAATGGGCTTGCTCACCACAGAGGACATCCCTCAGTGGGTGTCAATGTTAACAGTCCCCAGGTTCACTTAGAATCCCCTTCTGTGGCTTCACAGAGACTCAGGCCCTGGATGCATCGCAGATCCTCTTGTTTGACTACATGTAATGACTGAGCTCTACAAAGGTCCGACTGACAACCAAGAGCTACCAACTCTGTCTGGAACAAATAAAATTAGAAAACTATCCTTGCTCCTGGCTTCAAGTTGCAAAACAACTACTTTCTATAAGGCTATTTAATGAGTGTGTACTGGGTCCCTGCTCCTGTGAAGCATGGTTTATAATATTTACAGCAGACTCATAAGACTGTATTATTAGACCCCTTTAGAGCTGAGGAAACAGAATCTCTGAAATTTTGAAAAATGTGCTGAAAAGTGCATAGCTAATAAGTGATAGAGCTAAGATTCCACCCCACCAAGGCGTGCTCTCTGACCACTTCCCATGTTCCCTGCTGTGGATACGTTGTAAACAATTGAGCAGTTTTCCTGCCCTCTCTAACAGAAGGGATATGCTGGACTCAAACTCCCAGAGCAAATCAGTGGGCTTGTTTGGACTCAAGCCCACAACCTTTTGATGAATGCTGAACTGAAGCCTTAAGTAGGAGATGGTTATTTTCTGCATTTGTTAAGCAGGTTTGGAAAGCAACTGGATTTGGCTTCAAACCTCAGCATTTACGAGCTGTTTGATTTTGGATAAATCACTTTGTCTGAGTGTCAGAATTCTCACTTGTAAAATGAGAGTAAAAATTAGAATTCTAGGTACTTACATGATCGTTCTCAGGATCCAGCTTCTTCCCCATTAAGATGACATTCACCAATTGCAAGAATGCCAGCTATGTTTGAGATCAAATGAAATAACATGGGTCAAAAGTCTTGGTAAAATAGCCAGGTGTGGTGGCTGACACCTGTAATCCTAGCACTTTGGGAGGCCAAGTTGGGTGGATCACTTGAGGTCAGGAATTTGAAACCAGCCTGGCCAACATAGTGAAACCTTCTCTGTACTAAAAATACAAAAAAGTTAGCCAGGCATGGTGGTCGGGCATCCCAGTTACTCGGGAGGCTGAGGCAGGAGAATCACCTGAGCCCGGGAGACGGAGGTTGCAGTGAGCGGAGATCACATCGCTGTACTCCAGCCTGGGCAACAGAGTGAGACTCTGTCTATAAATAAATAAATAAATAAATAAATAAATAAATAAATACATAAATACATAAATGTATTGGTAAAATGATGGGAATGGTTTTGTGGTTTTATGTGATGAACCATAGAAATTGCTTTCTGACACTTAGCCATAAGAAACCATAATTTCTATATGATTGTCTATGTCCAGTTGAATCTGGGAGATCTCTTATTCTTGGTCATTTTGTTGGTAAGATCACTCTACACTCCCCGGTGTTGTTTGGGGATGGACCTCTACTTTCTGGTCAATCATTCATTCCTCTGCCATAGAGATGCTCATGTCTGGTTCTCTGGTGTAGATTCCCTTCACTGGTCACCTGCCAGGCCAGCCTCAGTGGCTGCCCTCTTCACAACACTGCAGGGCTCAGCATCCAGACATCAAAGTTCCTGGCCCTGCTATTTTGAACTGGCAGTCCCTTTGTCCTTCATCTTTTGGAGTACAACTCCCTCCCAGGGTTTGCCACACCTATGTTTTATCCTTGAAGCACAAAATCATTCATTTTTTCCACTTTTGAGACCATTCAGACACATCCTTTTGGGTAAGCAGCCACTGATCCAAGTGCTTACACAGATCGAACAGAAAATGTAATGGACTGAAACAGCAGGGTGGGAGCACATGGAGCCTGCCTGGAGAACCAGTAAGAAGGTGGCTTTTTGGGGAGGCATCCAGCCTTGGCAGCAGCTGGTCTATTTCTTGGGAGAATGTGGCCCCATGCTCCCACATCTTCCAAGTGCAAAAACTGCTAACTTGATTGGGGAAAAGGAGTCCAGGACATGAATTCAAAGTCTCACTGAACATCCCATGGGAAGAAGAGGAAAATTAGTTTTCACTCTTTCATTACTTAAGACTCTGCATTCAAAAGGAAAAAAAAAAATTCTACCCAACCAATAAAAAGATAATAAAAAACATCAATTGCATGGCAATTCATTTTCTTACAAAGACTATTTGGGGTAGAAAGAAAATTATTTTTCTGAACTTTCACTAGTTCTTATACCCAGTAACTGTGTGAGAGAGGAGCTCTGTGGCCCAGTCACTGTTACTGCCAATCACTTCTGCCAGGAAAGAGAGATCCAGAGGAGGTGGGCATGCAGGTACTGGCAGACTTCTCTCCATGAGAGCGCCGGGGTGAACACTCTCTCTGTGCGATGTTCAAGCGCTACCTGCATATACAGGCGGAGGTGTCTTCACCAGAAGGACCTGTCTCTACTGCACATCTAGATTCCCAGGGTGGAACATTGTAGTGTACAGATAAACTACATAGGTCTTTGTTTTTTTGTTTTCGTCTACCTTGATGATTCTAATGGGCAACTGGTGCAGAATTATTATTTTATGATAAGGCTGTCTGATCTAACGTCTCTCTAGTACATGCCCTGCCTCGGGCTTAAAACTGACACTTCTTCTTTCTGCAGGTATATGGGAAAGGGAATAGAGTTAGGGGCCAGCAGAGTTGAGTTTTGTCCCGATTCTGTCACTAACTGGTTGTGTGATTTAGAGAGATGACTTGAGTTCTCTGGGCCACGGTTTCCTCCCCTATAAAATAGGGACATTCATCCCTACTCGGCTCCCTTACAGCTCAGGGCTCCTGGGAGAATACAGTGGGATGCTGGGTATAAAAAAAGGAGAGGAGTGAGTCAAAGAGACTCTCATCCAGACAGCAGGAAGCTGTTGACAAACTTTCTCTGCTCTGCACTGTCCCGTAGGTGAAAAGGTTGCTCCCTCCTCAGATTCCTGTCTCCACCTGAACAATGAAGGAGTTATCTACATGAACCCTGCGTAACTCCTTCCAGCTCGTACATTTCATGACCCCAAGATTCCCAGCCCAATGTCCAGGCTGCCTAGGGAAAGCTGGTGTAGGCAGGTCTGGGGGAATAAATCAGGGGAATAGAGGTGGCTGTGATGCAGAGTCGGGTGAGAGGTAATGGGAGGCACCCCAAGTGCCCTCATGAATGAAGTGCTTCACATTTAGCTACTCATTTCATCACCAGACAACACAAGGAAGTCAGAAATAACATTATTACTTTATAGAGGGGGAAACAGACTCAGGAATATGCTGCTTCTGAGGGGTGCTAAGGGAATTGAACCCAGGTTAGTCTGACAGTAAAGCCTCCAGTGCTATTCACCTGGGGGCAATCTTACCCCCAAGGAAACACGTGTTCATATCTGGAGACCTTTTTAGTTGTCACAATGGGGAATTTGGGTGCTACTAGAAAGTAGTTGGTAAAGACCATGGATGATGCTAAATATCCTGCAATGCACAGGCCAGACCTCCTACAACAAGTAATTATCTTGCCTAGATGCCAATAGTGCCAAGGCTGCAAAACCCTGAAGGAAGTCCAAAGGAAGGTTCTAGATAGCTGGGCTGCCCTTAACTGTGCCCAGCACCTGTCTCCCTGTCTCTCACCCCCTTTCTGAGCTAGATTTGCATCAGTTAGCTACAGAAAAGGCACATTGTTTCCCATTGATAACCAAAGATGCAACTTGACTTAAGAAAAGCCCACAAAGTTGTAAATCTGTATGAAATTAAAGGCAGGAGAAGTCATACGTGAGCTCCGGTTGGTGGTTTGGAAGAGACCCTTTACAGAGCCATCCCCAGGGGAGGAGGCAGGAGGAAGTATGGGAGGAGTCAGGTTACCTGCCCACCACTTCCACAGGGATAGTTTTACTGTGTGCAAACTTCTCCTGAAGTCCTGTACCTGTTCCTCTCTTTCCACCATTTTTCTGAAGACAGCTCTTTGCGCAAGCCAGGAACCCGTGCAGTTGCCCAGTATGAGCCCCAGGGAGACCCCTTTCTGTTCTACTCTGATGCATTTGCTTTCCTGGGGTAAGACCTGTTTCCCATTCCTCCATTGAGCCCTTAAAGGATGCCTGTCATTGGACAAGGACTTACCAACTTACCAGTTCAGGGCTTTTCTAACTTCCTTTATGACTTCTTTGAAGAACTGGTTATTTTGAGAGTGTGTTGTTTAATCCCACATGTTATAAAATTTCCCAAATTTCCTTCTCTTGTTGATGCCTAATTTTATTTCACTACAGTCTGAGAGAATGCGTTGCATGATTTCAATTTTTTTAAACTATGAAGGCTGATTTTATGGCTCCACATGCAGGAGAATGTTGCATAAGAGCTTGAGAAGAAAGTATATTCTGCTCTCATCAGGTAGAGGGTTTTATACATGTCTGTGAGACCTAGTTGCTTTATGGTTGTTCAAGTCTTCTGTGTTCTTGTTTATCATCACTAGTTGTTCTATTCATTATTCAAAGTGGGATATTAAAGTTTCCAATTATTATGGCTGAATTTTCTATTTTTCCATAAATTCTACCAGGTTTTGCTTCACGTATTTTGTAGATCTTTTGTTGGGTGTGTATATATTTATATGTGTTATATCTTCCTGAGGGATTGAACTTTTGTCAGTATTCCTGCTGTATCTCTAGCAACTTTTTAATTTTAAGGTCTATTCTCTCTGATATTGTTATAACCACTCTGGCTCTTTTATGTTTGCTATTTGCATTCTACTCACTCTTCTATCCTTTTACTTTAACTTATTTGTATTATTGAATCTAAGAGCTTATGTAGACAGCATATATTACAATCACTCCACCATTTTCTGGTCTTTGTTGTTTGTGATGAGAAGTCAGCTGTTAATCTTACTGGGGTACCTTTGTGCATGATGAGTCATTTTTCTCTTGATGCTTTTGAGATTTCTCTCTATATATGGCTTTCAAATTTCAACTATGATATGTCTGGGTGAATATGTCTGCATGTATCCAACTTTTTGTTTGTTGAACTTCGTAGATGTGCTGATTAATGTTTTCCATCAAACTTGGAAAGTTTTCAGCCAGTATGTTTTTGATTTTTTTAATTCTATGTCTCCTTTCCTTATGATAATTTTATTACACATATATTGCTGTGCCTAATGGTGTCAGATTTCTTTGAGACTCTGTTTTTCTTTATCCTTTTTTCCTTTGTGTTCTTCAGATTGCATAATCTTTATTGCTCTGTCTTCAAATTCACTTATTCCTGATTATGCCAGTTTAAAATGTACTGATGGGTTCCTCTAGTAAATTTCTCATTTCAATTATTTTATTTTTCAATTTCAGAAAGCCCATTTGATTCTTTTTTCATAACTTCTATTTCTTTGTTGATATTCTCTGTGTGATAAGATATCATCACCATAATTTTCTTTATTTCTAAACAATTTATTTTGGTTCTTTGAACATATTATAATAGCTAATTTATGCCTTTGTGCACTAAGTCCAACACTTGGGTTCCCTCAAAGCTAATCTCTACTGACTATCTTTTTTACTATCTATGAGTCACACATTCCTGTTTCTTTGCATATCTTGTAATCTTTTTGTTTCCAACTGGACATTTTAGACAATATATTGTAGAAATTCCAACTGATTACATTCCTGTCACACCCACACCCAGGCTTATTCCCTCTCCCACTAGTCATTTGTTGATTTTTAGTGATTTGTCTAAATTAAATCTATGAAGTTTATTCTTCCCCTAGCCTTACAGTGTGCAGCCTCTGTTGTCTATCCTCATAATTTTTTCCCAGTTTTTATCATTTAGCCTAGTGGTCACACCTGGCTCTGCATTAAGCTGCTTATTGGTCAAAGGTTATGCTTAAGCCCCCATTAGTCATTAAATTTTTACCCATTGCCGTGGATGTATATTTGGCTTGGAAATTGCTTTCACAGTTCAGGAAAGTTACAATTTTTTCCCAAGATCAGGTAGGAACTAGTAGTTTGAAATATTCCTCTTCAGTTACTCCTGAGAGGACATGGCCTAGGAATGCACACAGTCTTCCAGACTTCAAAGGGTAAATGTGATTTTCTGTTTAAGGTTGGCTTTATAGGAGTCTCATCTGGAACAGAATAGCTTTTTGTTAAGTCAGTTTTTGGTCAGAGCATGTGCTTAAGTGTCATGTGCCAGGGAAGCATCTGTCCCTTTTTGATGAATTTGTGTGTAACTTGGGTACTGTTTCTGTCCCATTCCCTACTCATTTTTTTCATTCCCTACATTTTTTTCTAACTGAATGCAGACAAGGCTATGTGAATAGCCTTGCCAACACATAGATTTGACCATGATCCCAGGAGGATCTTTCTACACTCTTTCTTTTCTGGGTTCTCTCTGTTAGACTCTTGGCTGTTCTGCTTTTTCACTTGTTACAAGTCTCATGGAACTACAAGTCCCCTCCTAGTGGCTCTCCACAAATATCTCCATTGTTTTTGACAATACCCTTAGGCATAAAATTCTTCGCACTCTTTTCCAAACAAAATCAATCCTCTCAGGAACAACTGTGGAGCTACCCATGCTTGAGGCTTACCTCTTCTCCTCTACAGAATCCCTGTGCCATTGGGTGGGACATATGGGCAAGAACAATAGTTCATGTTTCCCAAGGGGATATTCTGCTCTGTGAGTGGTCACTGGTCAGAGATGGTAGCCCATGGTCTTCTAGGATTGCCACTACTGCTGTGGACTCTTCATCCATTGAACAAGCTGGGTCATGGACAAAAGTAGTCCCAACATTTTGACTTGCCATTCCTGGGGTGGAACTTCTTTTATATGAATGGGAGCTGGGTGAAAACAGTAAATGCTAGTCCTCTTAGCCGCATGCACCCAAAATAGATCTCCTGCAAGAACAGGGGTATGAGAAAAGCTGGTATTCTGCCTCTCTCTGCATGACGCCAAAGTCATAGACTGGAAACTGGAAGGAGAGGGATCCTATCTCTTCTTGGCTGAACACATCTGGAGTAAAGTCCTTAGGGTAGAGCTCTTTTCACATGAAGCTGAGTGTGGGCTGAACATGGGAGCATAGTTCAAATGGTACAAATGTCAGTATCTTGCTATTTTTATCAAGATGTATTAGATTTTCTCAAGTAAATGTTTTTCCATTTGCTGCATGCTGTTGAGACAATTTTTAGAGATGAATTTTTTTTTTGTTTTGATTTGTTTTGTTTTTTGAGATAGAGATTCATTCTTGTTGCCCAAGCTGGAGTGCAATGGTGCAATCTCGGCTCACTGCAGCCTCAGTCTTCCAGGTTCGAGCAATTCTCCTGCCTCAGCCTCCTGAGTAGCTGCAGTTACAGGTGCCCACCACCATGTCTGGCTAATTTTTTTATTTTTAGTAGAAATAGGGTTTCACCACATTAATTGCTTTGTTTTTATAATTTTCACCAGTTAAATTTCAATGAGAAGAAGGTCAGCAGAGCTCCTCTTACCACACATCATTCATTCAGATACAGTGCACTATGTACAGAGAAACACTTAAGCCAAACTGCAAAATGTAAAGAGGCAGCTTTAGACTCAACTTAATTTAATAATTTCCTACTTTTGATCAATGTCTCAATTTTAAGAGGTTGACCAAAACTTTAGGTATTGAAATCACTCTGTCTCCATTGTAAATGTACTGATTTGGTCTTAAATCCTATCAGGAAATGAAAGAGGAGTATGTTTTGTAAGGTGGGAACAAGGAATTCAGGCTTTTCTTTTTTGGTAAGGGTTACAGTAGAGGGGACCTCCTTGTGCTGGAATCTCCTGTGTACATATAAAATACAAAACCTGGTCTGTTTTAGGGCCTATCTGTTTTCTTAAAGTTTCCATTTGATTATGTGGCATTCAGCATGAAACTTTGTTTTGATTTTCTCAGGTCTGTTGGGGCCTAGTGTATCAGCTCAGTTCAAAACAATGGCCTCCCATAATTCTGTCTAAACGTTCCCTCTTTTGATCAGGTTCTTAGGGGTGAGAATGTGACCAAAATTTAGGGCTTCAGCACCACTCTCAGTTACCATAATTTGCCACCCACCACTCTTGATACACACATTTTAAGGCAAAACTTTTGTATTTTATTCTACATTATAATTTTCACATTTGGGCATTGTAGCCTGACTTTCAGATTCACATATCTCCTATTGCTCAGCAAACTAAACTTATGGGACCAACAGAAGTTTGTTTCCATGGGGGCAAAAGAGTATCCTTGAACTATAATAGAACCCATGTCAGTTATGAAGGTGGAACATGTCTTGTATATGTTGGGATGACTTAATGTTTTCTGTAAGGGGAAAGAATCCTGGAAGAGAACTTTTTCAAAGTTGACCCAGGGACAGGTCAGGAGCTCCTTTTCAAACACAGGGGAGAGGCTATGCTACGTAAAACCCAGTGTTTGTTGCTGGAGTGTCATAACCAGTGCCTGCCATACCCATGCACGCACACAGAAATGCACCTCTGTAGTCCAGGGCACCACAGTTTGGTGATTCTTGGCATAGTCTTAACATCCCTAGAAGGAAATTATTATACCAGATAGAGCAGGAGGAGGACTATAGTGACCCAAGGAGAAGTGGGAGCATCATGTCAGTGTCTCAGGGAACGCTAAGCTCCAAGGAGTCAGAGTTTTCTCCTCAAGGCAGGAGCTTTCTGGTATTCAACAAGCAGCAGCTGAGAACTGAGGTGTCGGAGAAGCAGTGGTCTCACCCAAAGGGAGGGAATTTGGTCATAAGCTTATCAGAAACACTTCCAAGATACTCCCAGCAATGCTGAAGAGGGAAAATGTAGAAGGCTGGCAACTCCCATCAGTGGCTCAGATGATATGTCAGTGGATTGTGAATGACAGACTTCAATAGGACCTCATCAGTTTATCTAGGGTGGTGGGTCCAGTGGAAATTCTGTTCATCGACCAGGTTTCTTAAAGCAAGATCGACCTATACCTATGCTGGAAAATGAAGTTTATGTACCACATGCACCCACACAAATACAATTTAAACTCTGTCCCCTGTCTCCAAGAATAAATGGAAAACATGAGTCCTGATCCCTTTATTGCCTCAGATTCATTCTTCTTGGCCGTGGAACAAATCACAGTGCCGTGGCTGTGGCCTACATTAGACCTGACTAGCATGGAGTGATTCAACACTTAGTCACCATTTGTGCAGATTCTCCTTAACTCCCTCAGACTCTCTGGGAGACTCTCCTTGGAAACCAGTGAATAAAAGCCCATCTGATGCCACATCAGTGGTGATTCTAGGACTAACAAATTGGGATGGCCAGAGAAGATCTGCCGTGATAAAGTTGTTTCACCTTGTTTGCCAACTTCACTCAATGGCTGGGAGATGACTAAGACCTACTCAGGGCCCAGAGGGAAAAACTAATGCAATGACCAATTAATGGCAATAACCTTGTGAATGAGAGGAGATAGAGGTGGGACTTGTCCCACTTATCTGCTGTGCCCATTTACAACAATCTTTTAATGTTTGTATCTGGATGTAATCAGAGAAAGCCTAGGTTAGACCCTAAGGAGGAAAGCTTCAGAGCACAACCAGTCACGTGCAACTTCTCCCTTTTCTCTGGAATCTGTGAAGACAGGACTAAATGAGTAGTTAGGACAACAGTCCAAGCAGAGAAGGGTGGCATCAACCTTTGTGTCCCTACTCCAAGGCCTGGGCTCTGATAGGGTGTCCGTTTTTCTCCTCCACCTATACTAGGCAACTCCAATTCCCAGGGGACACCTGGACCAAGGCTTGGGCTCTCTGGGAGCCTCATTTAAAGTTCTCTCTCTGATCATCAGCTCAGCCACTAGAGCTGACAAGCATAAGCACAAAGCGAGCTTGAGAGGTGTGTATCCCAGAGTCGAGGGGCTGCCATGTTCTCATCGTAGCTCTCACTTCTCCTTTGCTGTATCAGCGAGGTTGCCCTTTTGTAGCCTGGTGAGCATTTATGGCATCTCTGTGAATTGATTAGGTTCAGCTGGTTCTGTTTTACCTCTTCAAAAAGATACATACAAGTTTTCACGCAATTTTTTTAAAATCTTTCAACCAGAAGACAAAGCAAACTGGAGAAAAAAAAATGTGGTCCTGGAAAAAAATCAAAGGATGTTCTCTAGTGCTGCGGAATGCTCTCATGATTCAGTGTGCCCTGGGGATGTCTCTTTATGGCATCTCACTTCCAGAGAGTGAGGAAAGGGCTGCATGAGAAAAGAGAGATGAAGGACTTGACTTGTGCCCAAGCCCATAAAAAGGTTGAAGGAAAAGAGTGGGTTACACAACAAAGATATAACTGGCCACCTGAGTCCTGCACTGGGGGAGCCTGCAAAGTCCTCTATGAGGTGTCTGCATTGAAGCCTGGCTGGGGCCCTGATTTATCTTGGGGGATTGGAGGGGTTCATGCCCTGACCTGGGGAAAGCTCCCCTCTCCAGAGAGACATGCTGTAGAAAAACAGTGGAGGACATTTCCAGGGTTAGTGAGCCAACGAAAAATAAAACAATACTAACAGTGTAGTGATAATTGTAGCATTAATTATAGGTAACAAGTGCTTACTATGTGCTTGATGATCTGATAAGCTCTTTACTTACATAATCTTATGTAATATTCACAATACTACGATGTAGTAGGTATTAACATTATGTTTATTGTATGAGTGAAAAAATGAGAATCTGTGTCATTAAGTAACTTGCTCAAGGTCATCATTTTTTGTCCTAGCAGGACTGGAAGTCAAGCCATGTAATTTCAGAACCAGAGACCTCAAGCACCACACTGTAGTGCTGCTAATTAATCAGTACCACTAATTTGTGAGATGTGCAAAGCCTGCAGTCGACTGCAAAGCTCTCACCAGGCCAGAAGTGGGTGCAGCAACATCCGCGGGAGTCTGCTTGTCAGCTGCAGACCCACTCCTCTGGCGAGCCCGGCTCACGGCCAACCACTCACTGAAAAGCCACTCTCCTGGTCTCCTTCTGGTACTGAAATGGTTCCAGGCTCTGCTTCCTACTTTTCTCTTTGAACTCGCTCTATCCTCAGCCCCCATCCTGCCATGTCTGAGACCTGACTCTTCTCTGCCTGGGGTATAGCCCACCTCATGCCCAAGGCTTCTGGGTCCCCTTCACGGAAACCATGGTGCTAGGGAACACTGGGGAGGCCAGTTGTGGAAGAGATTACATGCAAAGGTGCAGACCCAGGGACCCCTTGGTCTTGCATGTGATCTCTTCTCCACCTGAAACACTACCTGCTCTTGATTAAATTTTTATTTGTTTTCAACCTCAGCTTCTGAGCCTGTGAGCTGGGTTATTTGGCCTTGCGTGAGATTCCTACTCACCTCTACTGGCTCACCTCTACTTTTACTTGTCATGCTCTATGAAGGAGCAACAAAGGACCCTCTTATAGACAGGGTTCAGGCTTTTGTGCCTCAAATCCCAGCACAGGCCTGGACCACAGTGGGTACTAGCTGGATCATTGTTTAACAAATGAACAAATGATAAAGCATGAAATAATCCTGCACTCCACATCTAGCCTCAGAGCCAAGAGCCTCGACTGGGCTGAGTTGTCGATCAGCCAAGAGCTACACTCCTTCATCCACTCACAGTCTTCCCCAGAGAATGGGGGAGACTCAAAGGCAAGGCAGCCCCTGCTGGCAGGCAGCCTGCTGCATTCTGTAATCCCAGCACTTTGGGAGGCCAAGGCGGGTGGATCACAAGGTCAGGAGATCAAGACTCTCCTGGCTAACACAGTGAAACCCCGTCTCTATTAAAAATACAAAAAAAAAAGAAAACTTAGCCAGGCCTGGTGGCACGCACTTGTAGTCTCAGCCACTCAGGATGCTGAGGCAGGAGAATCACTTGAACCCGGGAGGCAGAGGTTGCAGTGAGCCGAGATCATGCCACTGCATTCCAGCCTGGGCAGCAGAGCAAGACTCCATGTCAAAAAAACAAAAAACAAGAAAAACAAGGAGTTTAAGTTCATGGTCTATATCTGCCGGATTTTTAAAATTTTTTTAATTTTAAAGTAATTACAGAATCACAGGAAGTTGCAAAAAATGTGCCGGAAAGTCTTGTGTGCCCCTCACTCAATTTTGTTCAGTGTTAACACCTTGCCAAGCTACAATACAGCATCAAAACCAGGACACTGACTGTGATGGAGGCCACAGACCTTATTCCAGTTTCACCATTTTGCACACATTCATTTCTGGGTGTGCATGTGTTCTCTGCCATTCTGCCACTTCTGCACATTTGTGTACCTACCACCACCATACACAGGACCGTTCCACTGCTACCATATAAACAATGCATCATCTCTTTAAAGTCACATTCATCGCTCTCTCACAGCCTCACTCCCTGGCAAATTAGATAACAATTTAGTGAAATTGTTCTCCATTGTCATATTTTTTTAAATTTTGAGACCGTCATGTAAATGGAATCATACAATATGTAACCATGTGAGATTGACCTTTATCACTCAACATAATTCCCTTGAGATCATCCAAGTTGTGGCATGTATGAAGAGTTTGTTCCTTTCTATTGCTAAGCTATGGTCCATCACATGGAGGTACCCAAGTTTGTTTAACCACTCACTGCACAAAAGACATCTGGGTTGTCTCATTTCGGCTACTACAAGTAAAACTACTATAAACATTCATAAGCATGCCTGTGTGGAACCATAGGATTTCATTTCTTTGGGATAAAAAATCAAGAGTGTAATTGCTAAGCCATATGATACTTGCATGGTTAGTGTTTTAAGAAACTGTCAAACTTTTCCAGAATGACTGGATCATTTTACATTCCCACCAACAACGAGTGCATGATCCACTTTCTCCACATCCTCACCAGCATTTGGTGTTATCACTATTTCTGACTTCAGCCATTCTGATAGGGGTGTAGTGGTATCTCACTGTAGTTTTAATTTGCATTTCCCTGATGACTAATAATGTTGAACATAATTTCATGTATTTATTTACTCTCTACATATCCTCTTCAGTAAAATGTATGTTCTCCCTTTTTTTCCATTTTCTAATTAAATTTTCTTTTACTGTTGAATTTTGAGATATCTTTATGTATTCTAAAACATTGTATGTCAGAGGTGTGGTTTTCAAATATTTTTTCCTAACTTGTAGCTTGTTTTTTTTTTTCCATTTTCTTCATGGGATCTTTCACTGAACAACTTTAAAACATTTTTATTATATATAGTTTATCAATTTTCCCTGCGTAGGTTGTACTTTTAGTCTCAAGTTTAAAAACCCTTAAAAACCCTTAACCTAGCTTTAGGTCCAGAAGATTTTCTCCTAAGTTTCTTTTTCTGAAATATTGATAAGTTTACCTTCTGTATCCATGATCCATTTGAGTTAACTTATACAAAAGTTGCGAGGTTTAGGTTGAGATTCTTTTTTTTTTTTGGCTAATGGATGTCCAATTGCACCAACACCAGTGATGGAAGAGGCTACGTTTTCTCCATTGAACTGCTTTTGCATCTCTGTTAAAAATCAGTTAGCCTTTTTAGTGTGATTATTTCTGGATTCTCTATCTCATTGATCTATGTGTCTATTCATCTGCCAGTACTATGCTGTCTTAATTACTGAATTATTTTTGCACTTCAGCCTTTTTCAAGATTGTTGCAGCTCTTCTAGGTCCTCTGACCTTCCATATAAAAGGTAGAAGAAGCTTGCCTGTCTCTGCAAAATATATTGCTGGGAATCTGGTAGAAATTACATTAAGTTTATACATCAATTTGGAGTAGGGCTGTTATTTTGCTCCATTTTCCTCCAGGTCTTTTTATCCATTCTTCAAAGGCAAGGAGTTGGGGCCATGTGGGCAAAAGGAGAAAAACCTGTTCCCCTTTTGAGGACGTTCTGCTGCTGCTCATTCTGTGCTGGGAGCGGACTGGCCACAGCACCCTAGACCCTAAAAGTGGCAGCATCACTGCACTGTAATCCGCTCCATGTCTCCCTGGGCTTGTGCCTGGGAGTGAACTGCATCTGTATTGGTGTATAAGTCCATATTGGCATTGCTATAAAGAAACACCTGAGACTGGGTAATTATAAAGAGGTTTACTTGGCTCATGGTTCTGCAGGCTGTGTAGGAATTATAATGGCTTCTGCTTCTGGGGAGGCCTCAGGAAATTTCCAATCATGGCAGAAGGTGAAGAAGGGCCAGGTGTCTCACATGGCAGGAGCAGGACGGAGAGAGATTGAGAGAGAGAGAGGAAATACCACAAACTTTTAAATAACCAAGTTTCATGAGAACTTACTATGGCAAAGACAGTATCGAGAGGAATGGTGCTAAACCATTCATGAGAAATGCACCCCCATGATCCAGTCACCTCCCACCAGGTCCTACCTCCAACACTGGTTATTAGTATTGAAGATGGAGTTTGGGCAGAACACAGATCCAAACCATATCATTCGGCATCAGCTTACCTGTGCCCACCACTCGTAGCCCTAGGCTGAAGTGTGTACTGACCATCCTTTTGTTCCTTACTCCTCTCAGCAGGTAGAACTTCTGACCCCTAAGTACTATGTAGGATTAACTAAGGATTACAAACACTAGACCATGAATGGATCTGTGGCCACCACAACAGAGTGACATGGAGAGGGCCCTTTTCTCATTTCTCTGTCATGTTGTAAGTCTTTCCCACCCTGTGAGCCCAGAGGACACAATTAGGCAGGTAATACACTGGGCTATGCAATGTAACTAATTCCTAAACGAACCAGGCTCCACTCAACAAAGATGTCTTTGTTGCTTCCAGAAAATTGGATGTGGATCTGTTGGCCTGCTTCTATGGCCACCACCATCTGGAAAGCATGGTTTTGAAGCTTGCTGGGACAGCAAAGAGATAGGTGGAGGGCAGAGCCAAGACTTCATACTACCTCAGCCCAGAAACGGTGCACAGCACTCTTGCTTGTGGTTTGTGGCCCTGTCTGGTCACATGGCCCCAGTTACGAGAAGCAGGAAAATTCTATTGTGGGGAGCACTAGGCATCTCTGCCAGTGAGAATGAAGATTGACTCTCTTCCACCTGAAGGTTAAGGTGAGTTTGTTTAAAGGAAATAAAGTAATCTGATAATGCCTATGCACACATTTATGGGCTGATTGCATACCCTGTCGTATGTTGTAGACTGGGCTGCTCCAAACTGACGGATATGAATGATGCCACTTGAGCTGCTTAATGCATGCATCAACACAACACTCACCTCCACTCGTCACACTAACACTTCTGCTTTGTCTTCTTTAAGGCCTTCAGAAGAGGGAGCCATGGCCACAAGAAGGATCAGCCCCCACATAAAAGTCTAGTTTCAGGTACTGACTGTTCTCTGGAAAGTGTAAATATTATATTCCAAGACTGCCAGGCTAGCGTCTCCTCTACTCCATTACAAAGTGCACCAGACCGGGCGCGGTGGCTCAAACCTGTAATCCCAGCACTTTGGGAGGCCGAGACGGGCGGATCACGAGGTCAGGAGATCGAAACCATCCTGGCTAACACGGTGAAACCCCGTCTCTACTAAAAATATAAAAAACTAGCCGGGCGAGGTGGCGGCGCCTGTAGTCCCAGCTACTCGGGAGGCTGAGGCAGGAGAATGGCGGGAACCCGGGAGGCAGAGCTTGCAGTGAGCTGAGATCCGGCCACCGCACTCCAGCCTGGGCGACAGAGCGAGACTCTGTCTCAAAAAAAAACAAAACAAAACAAAACAAAGTGCACCAGATTCTGAAACATTGTACATTAACCCAGGTTGCTGGATTCTAACCCAATAAATTCATTTTTCTGCAAAACCCTCAATGGGTGTATTTAAGTCTCTGTCGGTGTCTTTAAAGAGCTGGATATGATCAATACAATCTCAGTCTATTATTTTAGCGAACTTCTTGCATTATTTTCAGAGTTGTTTTGCCTAATTTCTCTGGAAATAATTGGTTGGGCAAATAGGGGAAGGCTCAGGGGAGAAGTGAAGCTTATGTACATGAATACTTCCCTCAGTGCCAGGAACTCAGAGGATGACAACCTGCACGCACCGTGGGTGCCCGTAGTCTTGGCTGTTGGCAGGCATCCTGTTCCAGAAAACAAAGATTGGCAGACTGCGCAAACTCCAGGTTATCTCCAATTATCGTTTCCACTTTTACACAAATTTCACTTGTTTGGAAGGTATCTTATTTTTTCCCTTTTCTTAAACGTACTTTTTAGTGTTGTTATTCCTCGGTGTGATACACAAAGTCTCTGACTGTGGAGCTCATCATTTTGACAGGCGAACATACGTCACTGCTGGAGCAGGAAGAAAGCAGGGAGCACTTTCTTTCTTGGGGCTCCCCCCGTGACCCTCTCCTGCGATCTGTTTCCTTTCAGGGACAGCATTTGAATGGCAATAGTTGGAGGTTTCAAATAAAAAAGTGTCTAATACTGAAACACAACAGTTTATTTGAGGGTCAGCCCAGCACTCACCATGAGGGGCCAGGACTTGGCCTGCTTCATTCAAACCTCCAGGTCCCAGGCTGGCCAGGGCAGCGCTCTCTGCTCAGGAAGCTTCATTCTCAGCACAGTCTCTCTCATGCAACAGGACAAATGTCTCCACCACAGGCTGGCTCTGAAGCTGTTGAATCTTCACTGCTCAGCTCTCAAAGCCAAGCAGTCACACCAGGAGGAACTGGAGTGAGTGAACTTTGTGTCCAGGTTTCAGTATGCCTCAGCCACTGCCAGTGAGTCCATAAGGAGCCTGAAATAGGTAGTGAGTGTGTGCATGGGTACATACGTATGTACGTATGTGTATATATGCATATATTTGTGTACATGTGTGCATGTGTAGGCATGAACAGTATGTATATAATCTATGTGTGTACATAAATACATGTGTATATATATAAATAGGTGTATGCATGCGTGTATGTATATATACATGTGTGTAGGTGTGTATGTATAGATATAATACATGTGCGTATATATACGTACAGGCACATATATGTGTGTATATATATACTTAACAGAAATCATATGGCAGTTTGGCATATTTCTGTTTCCTTTGGATTTCAAGGCTGAAAAGAGCATGTTTCCAATCATGTGCAGAGGGGCTCTGTGGAGCTTATGAACACAGAACTTGGAGGCAAGCGAGTGAGATTGAGAAAACAGGTTGGCCTCTTGTGATCAGTGCCTGTGAGCCCCGAGGGCACTCCACATTCCACCAGTGAAACGCAAACCCTAGAAATTCCGTCCTGTGGCTAGAGACCATCCCCACATCCCTACTCCCGGAAGGCGATTCTGCGAAGCACAACAGGAGTACGGAGGCCTCGTGTGGAGATCTGGAAAGGGTTACCAAGCTTACATTGATTCTCTTCTCCTCCACAACTAAAACCTCAGAGGGAAATCCATACAAGGAAATCTCTGGATATGTTCTCCTTGGAGCCCAAGCTTCAGCCAGATCCTAGGGTGGGATGTGAAGGATCACACCCAACTGTGGGACCAGTCAGTCCCAGGGTCCCTGGGAACGCTGGAGCTATACTGGGGTACAAGGGAAGATGGCCCCCACAGCCCACTTCCAATCCTAGTTTTCCAAAGACACATAAACTACTTTTCTTTGAATTACCTTCACATACTTGCTGTTTGCAATTGCAAGGGTACTAGCCCTATTATTTGTGCAATTTGGCCCGGAAATAGAGGGCTCAGCCCTTCAGAGTCAGCTCCGTGTGAGTGCTGCGCTGCATACCTCACTTCTTACTGGTTTTCATAAATTCCAATGCTGTCAGCTCAGGTTTTATGTGGGGGAGGTAACACAGGCAGTGGCCAGGAAGGAGCCGAGTGAGCCAAATTGTTCATCCGAATCTATTTAGCATCTAATACCGAGAAGTGAAGAAACAGACAGGGGGAAGGAAGATGAGATGCTCTGGTGGAAACCTGTTAAACATTGAGAGTACTTGGCAGGGGAACCTCAAATAAATCACGAGTGGTCTGCCCCTCACAGGGAGATCCTTTGGTCCCTAGAAACCTCGGTGGGGGGTGAGACATGAGAGAGAGAAGCCAGTCAGTTCTCAGAGAATGTGGTGAAAAGACAGGCATCTCCAAGGTCCTTCCACAAACTTCCATCCTCTGCACCACTCAGGTCAGCAAGCCACAAAACTCTCATCTGTAACCCTGCCTGCCACTACTGAGTTACTGGGTTCACACAGGCTGTCACTGCTAGCTTCCATGGACCCAAGTTGATGCTTCGCAGTCCTGCTGCTGGCCAGGCTGCCTCCGGAACCAGCAGTTACAGGAGCCGTTTTCCCTGAGTGCAGAGCACGCCACTGAGTCTAGGAACACGTCAGCTGTGTGTGCAAGTGAGATGATTCTCCCTTCTGAGGCACAGAGAATCCTACAGCCTCCCACTTAATACAGATAGTAACAGTAACAAAACTAGCGAATTTTTATTGACTTCTATATGCTCACCCCTGTGTAATTGAATATAAGTTGTGTCCCTGAATACTGATAGAAATCTTGTGATTTCCTAGAACTTTTCCTTGAAATTCTAAACAGATTGGGAGGTCTTTACCTGCAGTGTGTGGCACAGAGTTCACCCTGCAGTAGACCTGATTACTTAAGAAGTGGACACTAGATGAGGACTGTCCCATAAAAACAACAGGGAGACATATATGTAATTCTAAATTTTCTAGTAGCTGTAATAAAAAACTAAAAATAACAGTGGATTAACTTTATATATTCTGTTTAACCCCATATGTAAAACAGTATTATTTCATCATATAATTAATATCAAATTATGAATAAGTAGTTTACATTCCTTTTCTGTACCATATTTTATACTCAAGTGCACCTCCATTTAGATGAGCCTCATTTCAACGGCTGGGTAGTCACCTTTGGCTGCTGGCTACAGTATGCCCCGGGCTAAGTGTCTCTGGGCCCCATATGCACAGCAAACTCCTGACTCTCTAGAGTTTACTGGTAACAGAATGAAAATCTGGAAGAACTCACACTAAAGGTTCTTCTTGTTTATCCATTAGTGAGAATAACAGTAACAAAAACAATAGCAACTTTTAGGATGTGTGTCTTATTGTAGATACTCTGCTAAGCGTTTTACACAGCAGCAATGAATTCCGCCTGTGGGAGACCTCCACTATTGTAATGTCCTTTATTGCTGATCAAGTTCAGGCTTGGAGTAGTTCTGTAACTTCCTCAAGTTTTATAGTTAGTACCTGGCCAGACCAGCTCTGAATCCAGACCACCTGATTCACTCTCCCCTACAAACAGGGACACAGGAAGGAAGGCTAGGGGGTGATTCCATAGGTCTTCATGCTCCTACGGTGGATTTGGGGAAGCAGAATGCCAGGGGAACAAGAGTGTGGCTTAATGAGGCACTGAAGAGATGAGGACCTGCTGGCCTGGACATACTAAAACTGGAAGGAAAAATCTAAAATATTTACATCACTAAAAGAAGGAAAGCTAAGGAGAGCCTGGACACTCATTATGAATCCTCGCCTAGCAGAACTTGGAGCGGGGAAAGAAAGTTGACAGCATTTGCAATCTAGAAATAGAGATACATGACCTCATTTATGCCGTGTGAGCACTATAAAAACAGGAATCAGGCATTCAATCAACTTGAACCTCAGTTTCCATATCTGAAACATCTAATAAGACAGAATATGCAGGAGTATTACTTATGTTTCCATTAAAAGTCCTAAACATAGCAAATAGTAAAATTATAGACATTATTTCTCCATTTTGTAGTATTGGCTAAAATTATCAATGTATTCAAAACAAATAATATATAGTTTACAAATAATTAAATCAGAAGATTTATTAATAATATATAGGTTACTTAGATCCACTCCTAGCCTTTTGAAGAGGAAATTACAGAAAATAGCCATTTATAAAATGAGATTTGAATTGAATGTAATGATTTTTAATCCCTATATTATTGGAGAACTGAATCCTCATACACTCTCAACCCCAATCTCCAACACTGTGTGTGCATTTTTAATTAAATTACTGCTATAGTTATTATATTTTACTAAAACAGTGTTCGCCAGATTCTTGGTTATTATATTATCTTTATGAATTTAGTTTTATCTTCTCACCTGTGTATCACCAATTTAATATTTTTATGTAAATTGACTTGATAATCTCTGCCTATTAATGAGTTTTCAGATGAGTTACATCTAATGGAATTACATTAAAATAATAATGATAATAGTAATTATTATTATAGATATTACTAGATTAAATCTGCTATTTTGTTTCTATTTGTTTTCTTCTTTGTTCTTTTATTTCTTTTTTTTTTTTTTTACTTTCTTCTGGATTAATTGAATAGTTTTCAAGATTCAGTTGTATTTCTATCATTGACTAATTAACTATACCATCTTTTAATTTTCTTAATGGCTGCTCTAGGTTTTGCAATATGCATCTTTCACCTACTGCAGCTTTCCTTCAAATAATATCATACATATTTTTTCACATATAATGTAACAATCTTAGAGCCGTATACTTCTACTTCTCCTATCCTTTGTGCTATTGCTTTTATATCTTTCACTTTCACATATATTATAAACCCCACCATATATTCTCATCTTCTTATTTTTTGCTTTAAACAGTACATTTTCAAAAGAAGCTTTAAGAATTAGAATAAAGTCTTTTATACTTACCTACATATTTATTATTCCTAATGCTCTTTATTTCTTTGTATAGATCCAAGTTTTTATCTGATATCATTTTCCTTTGCCTAATTAACTTTCTTTAACATTTCTAGAAGTGCAGGTCTATTGGCAATAATTCCTCCAAGCAATTTTTTATCTGGAAATGTTCATATTTCACATTTACACTTGAAATATATTTATACTGGGTATAGTATTCTAGATTAACAGTTCTATTTTTACTTTCAGTAAATTAAAAATGCTGCTTCATTGTATTTTGGCTTATATAGCTTCTGACTAGAAATATGTTATTTGTATGTTGGTCCTGCGCATGTAATGTCTTTTTTCTTGCTAGCTGCTCTTAGGAATTTCTCCTCATACTTAGTTATGTGCAATTTGATTATGATGTGCTTTGGTGTTATTTTCTTTGTGTATGTCCTGTTTAGGGTTCATAGATTTTATTAGATCTCTGACTTAATGGTTTTCATAAATTTGCAAAATTTATATTTTTATTTATATTTTTATATTTATATTTTCAAATATTTTTCTGTTCCTCCCTCTACCTATTTCCCTTTTATGATTCCTACTACACGTTAGACTGCTTGATATTGTACCACAACTCATGGAATCTCTTTTATTTATTAGTGTTTATAACCTCTGTATGATTCAGTTTGTATTTTTATGTTGTTTGTCTTCAAATCTACTGATATTATATTCCGCAATGTCTGTCACCATTTCTCATGACAGACAGATAAGATAGATAGATACAGATAGATAGGTAGATAGATAGGTAGGCAGACAGATAGATTTTTCTTCTAGATGTGGGTCACATTTTCTGTTTCTATACATATCTGGCAATTTTTTATTGAGTATCAGACATAGTAGGTTTTGTTTCTTAGTTCTCTGGATTTTGTTGTATTCCTCTAACGAGTGTTACTTTTTTCTGTAAGGCAGTAAACTACTTACAGTGTAGCTTAATCCTTTCGAATCTTATTTTTAAGCTTTTCTAGGGCAGGTATTGGGGACTTAATCAGGCTACTTTATTCCCATTACTATGGGATGATGTTTCTGGGATGATCACTAAATGCCCCATGTATGCACCAAGACCCTTTCACACTGGGTAGTGAAATATTGAATGATTCCAAACTGTGCAAAATTTAGGAATTGTTCATCTTACAGGTCCACTGTCTATGTTATTTTCCTAGCAGTGTTCTTTGGTCTTGTAAAGTTTTGCCATATGCACATTAAAATTGGTATTCAGGTCAGGCACACTGGCTTATGCCTGTAATCCCAGCACTTTGGTAGGCTGAGGCAGGAGGATTGCTTGAACCCAGGAGTTTGATACCAACCTGGGCAATATATGAAGATCCAATCTCTATAAAAATTTAGAAATTAGCCAAGGGTAGTTGCACATGCCTGTGGTCCCAGCTACTTGGGAGGCTGAGGTGGGAGGATCACTTGAGCCTGGGACGCAGAGGTTGCAGTGAGCTGAGATTGTGTCACTGCACTCCAGCCTGGGTGACAGTGAGACCCTGCCTCAAAAAAAAAAAAAAAAAATTTGTATTCAGCCAAATACTCAATTCAGCTTTTTGGAGCTTTTCCACTGTGTAATTAAGTCCTTGCTTTATGGTACTTTGTCCCACCAATTCTAACTGCCTCATCCTTCTTAAACTCTGATCTATGACATGTGAACTCAGAGGGACCCCAGGCTCTGTCTGAGTTTCTGCTCCCTGTGTTGTGCTCCAGAACTTACTCCCAGGTAGAATACCCGGAGGATTACCATGGGACTACCTCCTTTGCTTCCGTTTACTCATATGTCGTAGTCTAGTCCTGTCTATTGCCCAGTGTTTGAAAGCAGATGTTTCATCTATTTTGCAGAGTTTTCTAGTCGTTATTGTTGTTATTTTACTGTCATTACCTTCATAAGAGTCACTTCTTCGTGGATGAATGCAAAAGTAGTTTTTACTTAAATTAAACTCCCTTTAAAAGTTATCCAAGTCAGTTAAATTATCATTTTAGGCACTAGTTACAATTTTGTCATGCATGTTAAAATAATTATACATTTTAAATAATGACATACTTATTAAAATAAAAGTATGAATTTGTATACCATTTTAAATCATCTTGAGGCTTTCTAGGGACACAAATATCATGCTTTGGGAAACTTTGTATAAATATTTTGGGTGGATGTGTATGAAACAAGATCAGCATTTTATGTAATAGTAGGATCTAAATCAAAGGATGAAATGACAACTGAAATCAGTCATTTAGGAAAAGGAAAAAGGATTTCTTTTGTTGTTTAGAAGCAGAGTGACTCTGTTGCCCAGGCTGGAGTGTGGTGGCATGATCATGGCTCACTGCAGCCAAGACTTCCTGGGCTCAAGGGATCCTCTTGCATCAGCCACCCAAATAGCTGAGACCATAGGCACACCACCACACCCAGCTAATTTTCTATTTTTTTTTAGAAACAGGCTCTCACTATGTTTCTCAAGCTGGTCTGAAACTGTTGGTCTGAAACTCTGGCCTGGGATGATCCTCTTGCTTCAGCCTACCAAAGTGCTAGGATTACAGGCATGAGACAGTGTGCCCAGCCAGGAAAGAAAAAAATAAGTCTTAGGACAGAATAAAGAGGTGAGAGATGGGATCTGTCTTCTATTATTTTCAAGGAAAAAGTTAAGATCCCTCTTCAGCTGCTCCCTAGTTTTATTATGTGAGTCAGACCATTTATTAGGACATAAACCAAGACACAAGGCCTGCTAGTCAGTCACTGAGGGGAGAGAGCAGGCCTGTCTTGGGACAGCGGTGGTAGGGGCATGAACCCAAATGTTTGGCTTTCCAGGAGGAATACCTGCATTTCTCCTGTGGTTTGTATTTATCCCCCAGATTCCCCTTTAGTGTTTTGGAAAGATGTTTTAATGAACCAGGCTTCCTCAGCTATTTTTAGAAAATCCCAGGTGTGGGCTTGCTTACAGGTAAAAAGGTAACATGGGCCATCTGTAAGAATAAGAAAGGGTTCCAATGATCCAATCGGCCAAGAGATACAATTGAAAAAATGCAGTCACCTATCCCTCCCCACCTTGAGCTCTTCCAGGTTTAGTGAACCTCAAAGGTTGTGAATTAAATTATTAAGCAGGAATTTCCTGTTGTCAGCAGTGCACTTCCATTCTTACAGTTGACTGTAATCCTCTTGAATACTTACATACAAGTCCATAAGCACAGCTTCAACATGTGGGGATGGAGGAAGAGAAAGTCAGCTTCAGGTATATTGGTAAAATGTAATCTGTCACATATTCATCTGTAAAAAGGCAAGTTTTCTATGGAAGTTTAAGAAACCTATCATCCTGAGGAAGCAAAGGTCTGAGAGCTACATCTGAAGAAAGATGTGAGGTGAGCTCTCTCACCATGCTATAATCTTCACAACAAAATTCCCCCTAAATATTTCAAGCATGGGAGAAATACAGTGATAACCTGGTCACACCATGAACTTTGGTGTCAGGAACAACCCAGTTTAATGTTGTGTTATTTCCTAGTTTTCCACTCAACCTGTTTTTACATTCATAAATGGGAACAATAATGAATGGCTCACTAAGTTATTTAGAGTTTTAAAAAATAAAATAAAATAAAATAGTGTATGGATCATAGGAGATATCCAAATGTTAATTCTCTTCCTCAGAACTCCCTGCTTTCTGAGGGAACATCTCCTATTTTTGGATAAGGTATTAGTTTTCTGTTGCTGCCATAAGAAATCACCAAAAATTTAGTAGTTTAATAGTATACATTAATTATATTACAGTTCTATACAGATGAGAGTCCAGCACAGGACTCACCAAACTAGAATGAAGGTATCAGCAAGCTGCATTCCTTTCTGCAGGTAGACTTTCTTTTCTGTTTCTGCAGGCTGTTGGGAGAGTTCAGTTCCTGTGGTTATGGGACTAAGGTCTCTATTTTCTTGCTGGTTATAAACTAAGAGGCATTTGCACTTCTGGAGGCCACTGTATTCCTGAGCTTTTGGTCTCTTTCCTCCATCTCCAGAGCCAACAATACTGGCAGGTTGAGTCTTTCTCACATTCCATCCTTCTGAACCACTCTTCTGCCTCCCTCCTTCACTATTAATCATGTAATTAGTTTGGGCCCAGCCAGATAATCCCAGGTAGTCTCCTCATTATAAGATCCATTATCTTCATCATATCTTCAGAGTCCCTCTTGCCATGTAACATAACATATACACAGGTTTCAGGGATGAGGTTGTGGTGTCCTTTCGAGGAATTATTCTGCCTACCATGGATACTCATCTGAGAGTTTCATCCATTGATTTTACCTAAATTCTTTGTTGTTGCTTCTGTTGCAAGGCAACGTTTTGCGTGTGTGTGTGTGTGTGTGTGTGTGTGTGTGTGTGTGTGTGTTTGTTGTGTTTTGTTTTTGAAACAGAGTCTCACTCTGTCACCCAGGCTGGAGTGCCGTGGCGTGACCTCCACTCACTGCAACCTCCGCCTTCAGGGTTCAAGCGATTCTCCCACCTCAGCCTGCCGAGTAGCTGGGACCACAGGCACACGCCACCACACCCAGCTAATTTTTTGTGTGTTTATAGTAGAGACAGGATTTCACCATGCTGACCAGACTGGTCTTGAACTCCTGACCTCAAGTGATCTGCTGGCCTCGACCTCCCAAAATGCTGGGATTACAGGCCTGAGCCACTGCACCCCGCAAGATGTGCCTGACACAGTCTCTTCATTTCCTCCCCTCTCCCACCAGTGACATGGCCTCTTTTTGCAATATTTATTCTCTACCTTATCAATTTCCCTTTGGAGTAATACATTTTATTTCCCGAAATGAAATATGTAATGGCAACGGTGACAATAATAGCGACAATAATAAGTGCAACTTATTGTGTGTTTTATTTTAGACCTTGCATGCTGCCAAGCATCACATATGTATTGATGTAACACATGACACACACAACCTAACCCAATTCTCATGACAGCCCCATCAGGTAGGGTCTCATCATTGTTTTATGGATGAGGAGACAGCCAAAGAGAGGTGACGTCATTGTCTCAAGGTTTTATGGAAACTGCACTCTTATCTTGCAAGCACTGGAGACTTTGGTCTCTTCCTTGCTCAGCATTCTGTCTCATCCTCTGCCTGATGCTCTTCTTCTTGGACCTTCCTCTTTTCCTTGGGATTTCCTATTTTAGCTTCATCTCAGCTGCCCCTCTTCCCCAGTCATCTCAACAACCTTGCAATCTTTATTAGTGACAATTACCTAAAAGGATTCTCTTTCCCTCCTCTAGTTGTGGCCTTGTGAGGGCAGAGTAAATTTTAATAATTGATGATCATGGAGGAAAATAAACTTTCCCAGAATAAGCACTGTTATGGAAAAACCACTTGATTTGTGGTTTGCACAGATTTTCTCTTATTTCTCTTTTTCTACCACAGGTCATAAGCATTAGCTTTTTGTTGCTTGAAAATGTTGGACTTCCCTTGAAATACCATACAATGAAACACTGCAAATTTTCCTACCATTTCACATTTCATTTTACATCTTAGGAAGAGCTTTCTTTTTCTTTTCTTTTTTTTTTTTGGCTTGTAAAGACCTTGGCCTGCAACTCAAGAAGTGGAGTTGTTTTAGTTCAATTTAAATAATGTTTCTCCACCACTTGGGACAGCATAATTCAAAGGAGAGACATGCTGTGGAAATGAACTTGGTATTGCAATATGAGAGTAGTCAACATATATCAAAAGGTATCCCAGATCCACAGACAACTGGACGATGCTGGGACCAATGTGGAGCCACTGGAGCAAAACCTCCACCTCTTCCTCAGGGCGGTAGGTCAAGGGAAGGGTGTCAGGAGGTGCAGCCCAGAGCCCTTCTACTCATTTCTCTTTTCCCTGAAGCTTTCCCCAGACACCTCATATATTTCAAACTGAGCTCTTTGGGCCAGAAATCACAGTCACGGTGTCCTTCTTAGAAAACAGCTTATGACTCAATGGCTGCCAAACTCAGCTCTTAGGCTGGAGTGTTCTCACAGAAAGCCCTGGAGCTTTTGGGAGGATGGGAAGGAGTAAGTATCAGCAGGGTGATGGGAGTTCTCCAGGCTATTTGTGTGACTCCTAAAGTATTAAAAATGTAAGATAGTTAAGCTTTAACTTTTATAATAATATTTTTTATAAAAACAAGCAGGAATTGATTTGAGCCAACCTGTACGTGGCCACAGTGATTCCAGGCATGGGGCCTCAATTACTGTGCATTTGCCTCAAGGTCCCCAGGGTTCTGAGTCAGGGAACCAATGCACACAACCAAACTCCCAGGATACTGACTTTTCACAAACTTGCCAGTTTATTAATGTACAGAGGTGAATATTTCTTAACAGAGGAGGTGAATATTTCTTAACAGAGAACCTGGAACACAAATACAATATAAATGTGGAGGAATTTAGACCTCCACATTTATATAATATAAATGTGAGTGGTATTTCATATAGGTCTTAGTGAGGTCCAATCATTTCTGTCCCAAAAGAGCGAGAATATGCCTAGTCATTTAGTCTTTTTGTTTGAATGGCTGTCTCCCTTGAAGAATGTAGCAGTTTTAAAACATGGCTACAAATTCTTTATCTCCTCCATAAAGATGAGATGACCTTTGTTCTGTCTCCTTGAATTTCACTGAGTTTGTGACTTCTTCAAACAATAAAAACTAGAGGAAACACATAATATATTATACCTTCAGAAGCTAGGGCACTGCTGAAACATTCAGTCTTGGAGCCCTGAAACTCCAAGCTGGAAGGATGCCCAAGCCACGTGGAGATGCCACATGAGATCCTCCAACCAATAGTCCCAGCACGAAGTTCAGCTTTCAAGTCTTCCCAGCCCAGGAACCAGACATGTCCATGAAGAGGCTTCCAGATGACTACAGCCTTTGGTTATTGAAGTCACCTCCAGCCTTTTAAATCTACCCAGCTGAAGCCCTGGACATTGTGGAGCAGAGAAAAGCCATTTCCACAATAAATTCTTCACCCATGGAATCTGTGAGTCTAGGTATTTTGTTGGTGTGTATGCGTCTAAATCGGAGTTGGATTGTTATCCAGCAACAACCAACCAGGACGAAACTTTTGGGGTATTAGCTATCTAACTGGCTCTTACCCTTCTTTCTAGTCACAGTCTTTCTAGATAGGATCTGCTCAGCACTCAGATTAGCAAAGTTGACTCATTTCTGCAGTTTCCTGTGTGAAGTTATTTGAGGCCATGTGGATTCTAATTTGAGTTTTTCAAAACTGTCTAGTCAAATGTGTAAATAATCTCATTTGCTCCCAAAGATCACAAATCATATTAATTCTATATGTGTGTTGTTAATTTAAATTGGAAATGTAAACTCTATTTCTCTCACTTGCCACTGTTTGGACTGCACCTTCCTGTGACTTTCAGATTTCCAACAAGCCTGAAAAATTAAAAGGAGACAGCAGTTAACAGAAGAGTAAATAGAATCCAGCCCAAAAATAAAATCTCAACTCAAGGGACAAGTCTTTATTACTTCTGAAAACCAACAACAGTAAGGATGTAACTTGTACTTTATAGAATCAATCTGCTTGTTGTCAAGGTTTTATTCCCATGAAGTCTCTTTTATTTTGTGCAGCCTTATTGAGACATATTTTACAGATGAAATCCACCCAATTTAAAGTGTGGACTTTAGTGCTTTCTAACTGTATTCATAGAGTCGTGCAACCATCACCACAATCTAATTTTAGAATATTTTCAATTCTCCAAAAATAAACCCTGTGCATATTAGTAGTAGTTCCTCATTCCTGATCCCTCCCTTCACCCACCACCCCACACTCAGGCGATCAATAATCTACCTTCAGTTTCTATGGATTATGGGTGTTTTATGTTAATGGAACCATATATTGTTAGTCTTTTGTGACTGACTTTTTGCATTTAGTGTGTTTCCAAGGTTCATTCACATAGTGGCATCTATCGACACTTCATTCCCTTGTATGGCTGAATAGCATTCCATTGAATGTATATATAACACACTTTATGTATGCATTATCAGTTGATAAACATTTAGGTTATTCTGACTCATTAGCTATTATGAATAATCATGTGCAAGATTTTTTGCAGACATATGTTTTCATTGCTCTTTATCATATACCTGTGAGTGGAAATGCCAAGTCTTATTATAACTCAATGTATAAGGAGTCCTATTTCTCCACGTCCTTATCAACACAGAGTATTCTGTCTTTTTATTGTGTTATTTTTAGCCATCCTAGTGAGCGTAATGTGGTATCTCCTTGTGGTTTTGATTTGCATTTCTTTAATGCAAATTAATGCTAATTATATTAAGCAACTTTTCATGTGTTTATTGACATTTGCATATTTTCTTCGGAGAAATGTTTATTCAAACCATGATTATTTTTTAAATTAAATTCATTGTATTTTTATTGTTGAATTGTAAGAGTTCTTTAGATATAATGGATACGAGTCCCTTATCAGATATGTAATTTCCAACCACACTCTCTCATTGTGTGAGTCATATTTTCACTGCGTTAATCACAGCCTTTGATGAACAAAAGTTTTTTGTAGTTTTGATGAAGTCCAGTTTATCTATTTTCTCATTTGCCTCTTGTGCTTTTGGTGGCGTATAAGATAAACTATTGTGTAACCCAAGGTTGTGAAGATGTACTCCTGATTTTATCAAGGAGTTTTATAGCTTTAGCTCTTGCATATTGTTATATGATCCACTTTGGTTTGATTTATGTGTATGGTATGAGGTAAGGGTAAAAGTTCAGTTTTACATATGGATATACAGTTGTCCAGCACCATTAGTTGAAAAGAATATTCTTTTCCCCATTAAGTTGTCTTAACATCCTTACTGCATATCAATTGACCATAAAAGCAAGGGCTAATTTCTGGACTTTCATTTATATTACAACAAACTATATGTGAATCTTTATACCAAAAAAAAAAAAACACATTATTACTATAGCTTTGCAGTATATTATTATAGCTTTAAAGTATATTGTTTTTAAAATAGAACAAGTGAGTCCTTCTTTGTTCTTCTCCAAGATTGCTTTGGATATTCTGGGTCCTTTGCATTTCTATAAGGTTTTTGGAACCAGCTTATCAATTTCTATAACAAACAAAAACAACTCTGGGATTTTGACATGGATAATCTTGAATCTGTAGATCAATGTAGGGAGTGTGCAATCTTAACAACATTAAGTCTTCTAATCTAAAAACTTGGGATGTTTTGCTATTTATTTAGAACTTTAATTTCTTTGAATTATTTCTCATAGTTTTCAGTGTGAGTCTTGAACTTTTATTACATTTATTTTTAAATATTTATTGTTTTTCTTGCTATTTAAATGGGATTGCTCTCTAATATCATTTTGAATTATTCATTGTTAGTGCATAGAAACACAATTGATTTTTGTATATTAATCATTCATTCTGCCACATTGCTGAACCTCTTTTTTTGTTCTAAATTTCCCTTTATTTTTGTTGGTGGTTATTATTGTTTTTAATTCCGTGGAATCTTCTACCTATAAGATCATGTCATCTATCCTCTGGAAATAAAAATAGTTTTACTTCTTCCTTCCCAATCTGAATGTCTTTGACTTTTTCTCTTGTCTAATTTCCCTGGCTAGATCTCCAATACAATGATTAATCGTGTTATGAGTGGACATCCTTGTCTCATTCCTCATAAAAAGTAAAAAGCAACCAATCTTTCACATTAAGTATGATATTAACAGTGGGTTTTTCATAGATGTCCTTTATCACATTGAGGAGATTCTCTTCAATTCCTAGTTTGTTGAGCTTTTTTTTTTTTTTTTTTTTTTTTGTCATAAAGAGGTGTTGGATTTCTTCACATGCTATTTCTACATCTGTTGAGACAATCATGTGGTTGTATAGTTTATTCTATTAATATAGTGTATTGAGTTGGTTGACCCAACCTTGCATTCCTGATACAAATTCCAGGTGGTCATGGTGTATAATCCTTTCTATATGGTAGTAAATTTGCTTTGCTGATATTTTCCTGAAAATTTTTGAATCTAAATTCATAAGGATATTGCTCTATAGTTTGCTCATAATGTCTTTGTCTAGTTTTAGTATTATAGAATGAATTAAAAAAACATTACTTCTCTTCCTTGGAGGAACTTGTAAAATATTGCTTAATTCTTCTTTAAATTTTTGGTAACACTCACCTGCGAAGGCATCTGAGTTCAAACTTTCCTTTGTTGAAAGTTTTTAAATTACTAATTTAATCCTTTTTCTTATTATTTAGGTCTATTTAGAGTTTCTGTTTCTTCCTGAGTTAGTTTCAGTTGCTTCTATATTAAAATTATCTAATTTAGCATACATTTGGTCATATTCCCTTATTATCTTTTTTATTTCTGTAAGGTCAATAGTGATGGCCATCTTTCATTCTCCTTCATAATAATTTAAGTCTTTTTTCTTGATAAGTCTTTCTAGAAGTTTGTCAATTCCTGTTATCATTATTTATTTCTACATCAATTTTCTTTTCTCTATTTTATTTATTTTCACTGTACCTTTATTATTTTCTTAAACCTTTGCTTTGGGTTTAGTTGGTTCTTCTTTTTCCAACTTTCTTAGCTGGAAAATTAGATTATTAATTTGTGACCATGCTTTTTTTTTTTTTTTTTTTTTTTTTTTTTGAGACGGAGTCTTGCTCTGTCACCCAGGCTGGAGTGCAGTGGCCGGATCTTAGCTCACTGCAAGCTGCGCCTCCCGGGTTCAGGCCATTCTCCTGCCTCAGCCTCCCGAGTAGCTGGGACTACCGGCACTCGCCACCTCGACCGGCTAGTTTTTTTGTATTTTTTAGTAGAGACGGGGTTTCACCGTGTTAGCCAGGATGGTCTCGATCTCCTGACCTCGTGATCCGCCCGTCTCGGCCTCCCAAAGTGCTGGGATTACAGGCTTGAGCCGCCGCGCCCGGCCTGTGACCACTCTTTACATTTAAAGTAGATGTTTATAGTTATAGATTCTTAAGTATTACTATAAATGTATCCCATGTCTTGTTTTTATTTTTATTTGAATCATAATTAGTTTCCCTTGTGATTTCTTCTTTGACCTATTAGTTATTTAAGGGAGTGTTTAATTTCCACATATTAGTGGAAATTTTTTTTTTAATTTCTGATTTTATTCCATTTTGGCCAAAGAAGATACTTTGTATGCTTTCAGTCTTTGCAAATGTACTGAAACTTGTTTTGTGGCCTACCATGTGGTCTGTTTTGGAGAATATTTCATATGCACTTGAGAAAAATATATACTTTGCTGTCGTTGCAGGGTGTGTTCTGTAGGTATCTGTTAGGTTATTTAGTTTATAGTGGTAAGTCTTCTATTTCCTGTTTCATCTTCTGCCTGATTCTCTTACCCACTATTAAAAATGGGCTATTGGCATCTCCAGCTGTTATTGATGAATCGCCCATGTCTCCATTCAATTCTGTTAGTTTTTGCTGCATGTAATTTAGGGCTCTGTTATTAAGTACACATACATTTCTAATCACTGCACCTTCCATGGAATGACCCTCTTATCATTATAAAATATCCTTCTTTATCTCTAGTATCAATTTTGCCATAAATTCTATTATTTCATATGGTATTAATATAGGCACTTCATTTCTGTTTTGGTTACTCCTTACATTGTATATTTTTTTCTACCCTTTTATTGTTGGCCTATTGGTGTTTCTTTACTCTGAAGTGTGCCTCCTGAAAATAGCATATAGCATTATCTATGTATTCTGTCAATCTTTGCCTCATTTAGGTGTCAAAATCATTTACATTTCATATGATTACAAATAAAGTAGAATTTAGATCTGCTGTTTTGCTATTTGTTTTCTATATGTTATGGGTTTTTTTAGTTGATTTCTTGTTTCTCTGTTCCTTGATTATGGTCTTATTTTGTTAAATAAAAATGTTCATTGTAGCTTTTGAACTCTCATGGTTTGTTTGTTTGTTAGTTATTTGTTAGTATATTCTTAGGTATTTCCTTAGGGATTACAATTGGCATATTAATTTATATAAATCGCATTTTAATTAATACTAAATTAGTTTTAATAGTATATGAAAACTGCTTCAAAAAACTGTTCTCTTCCTCTCTTTTTTCTCATTGTCTCAGAGATTATTTCTTTTTATGTTTATAAGCCCACCAACACAGTTTTTTTTTTTAATAATTGTTCTGGATAGTTGTCTTTTTAAACTGATAGGTGAAGAAGAGCTATATACAGAAAAATATTTATATTGTTATTGGTCACATATATGTAGATAACATTACCAATGTTTTTTTTATTTCTTCATGTAGATTCAAATTAATGTTCAGTTTTCTTTCATTTCAACCTGAAGTATTCATTTCAGATTTCTTATAGGGGAGCTCTAATAGTGGCAATTTCAGTTTTTCTTTATCTGGAAATGTTCTAAATTTTCCTTCACTGTTGAAGAAGAATTTAGACGGATGTACATTCTCGCTTGATAGTCATTTTCTTTCAACATTTTGTACACACCACCCCTCAAATTTCTAGCCTCCATGTTTTTCGTGAGAATCATCTGTTACTTTTATTGATGTTTACTTGTTCATAAGTTGCTTCCTCTTGCTGCTTTTGAAATTTTCTTTTTGTGTTTAACTTTTGTCAGTTTGACCATAAATTTGTCTACTGGAGTTCGTGAATGTTCAAGAGTCTTTAATGTACAGATTAATATTGTTCATTAAATCCAGACATTTTTGGTAACAACTTTTTCAAATATTCTTTCTTCCCTTTTACCTTTCTCATATTCTAAGGCTCTCATTATGTTTTTATTGTTACTGTTGATGATGTCCTGCAGGCTGTGTTGCTGTGTTCACTTTCTTCATTCTTTCTTTTTTTTTTCTTTTTTTGTTTTTTTGCTATCCAAACTGGATAATCTGTACTGATCTATCATCAGGTTTATTGATTGTTTTTTTCCTTTTGTCAGCTCGAATCTGTTGTTGAGATTGTCTAGTGAATTTATTATTTCAGTTATAATAATTCCAGGATTTCTATCAGTTTTTTTATTATGATTTCTATATCTTTATTGTTATTTGTATTAGGTGAGACTTTGTGGTTCTATTTTTGTTTAATTATTTAAATATCATTTTCTTTAATTTTAAAAAAATATTTCTAATGACTAATTTGAAAGCTAAGTCTACTAAAAATATTTTATGATAGCTACTTTTTCTTTTTTACTGTGTATGTGACACACCTCTTTCTTTGTATGTCTTATAAAAAATTTTTGTTGAAATTTGAACATTAGTTAATATATGATAACAATTCTGGTACCACATTCTTCTACTTTATTCCTCAACATCTGTTGCTATGGCTGATTTGTTCCTGATTTTTTATTGCTGTGGTTCTTTTTCATGTTGTTGAGTATTTATTTTTTGACATTCCTGGACTAGTTCTGCATATCCAGGAATGTGTAGCCTCTGAATTTGCACCTGCATTTTTAAAAAAATATAACTTCTTGTTTTTAGTTTTTAGCCTGGTTTCCTAGAAGTCCCACTGGGGTCAGTACTGTATAATTTAGTGGTCAATCCAGTGATCGCTCCAAAGAGTTTTTTATTAAAATGCTTTGCCTGTATGTCTTTCACCCATTGCCAAAGCTATCTGTGAGAAGGCATGCCTTAAAAGTTCGGGCAGTTTACAAGACAGCCTTAGCTTTCACTTTTACTTCAGCAAGGCTTCGGGGTCACTCAGGAGGCATGTTACCTTCTTTCTCTGTTCTTTTCCTGGTCATGCACACAGCTTTACACATATGCACAGTATTTTATGTCCCCAGGAACATGTTGGAGCTTTTCAGAGTTCCCTAGGGCAGTCTTATTGTCCAGCATTTCCTTTTAAATTCTTATCCTGGCTCTAGTTTACCTCAAATGAGATCACAACTTTAGATAGCTGAGATGTTGGCAGCAGTTTGTTCTTGTTTAGGTAATGTCCTGGGGGTAGGTCCCCCACCAATTTTCCTGAGCTGAGCTCTGAGTCAAATCATTTAATCCTCCTCTCTGAAAATCCAGACTTACCAGGAAACTGCAACTTTGGACAAAATCTTGACTGCTTTCTGTGGATAATACATTTAGTAAACCTCCAGATGCTGTCAAATATTTTTTGTTATTTGCAAAACTGCCAGATTTTGGTTCCTGTACCTCTGAGAAGTGTACCAAGGCCAGATGAGAATAACCCAAGTTAACTGTCACAGGCTTTACTGTTTACCTAGGTTCAGCTGTGACTTCACTGTCTTACCAAGGCATGGTAGTCTCTATTGGAAATACAACTTTGAGCCTCATCCATGATTTTGGTTAACTCCCTGAGTCTGAAATGGTTGATTTTAGTTGTGTTGCCTTAATTTTTATTATTTTAGAGAGAAAATTACTTCACCTAGATTCTCACTCCACTGCTCAGGAAGTCAAGACCTCAACCTACATTTTTAAAGAGAGAGATTTTTGATCTATAATATGAATTTGATTTTTAATCACATAATTTTCTGAAAACCTGTGTGATGTGATGTGGATATTGGGAAAGTGGTATGGCAAGTTCTTGTTAAATATTAAATTATAAAAGACAAACTGTAGTTTGTCTTTGGACAGGAAAACAAAGGATCTTTCTTTACTTCTTAAGTATTTATTGAGAGCCCAGAATGAGTCTGACAAGGAGAAGTTACAAAGACACAATGTCTGGTTTCTTAAGAGCCTGTTATTTTGGTGGGTATAGAAAATCATGAAAGGATGATATGTTAAACATCCAGTTAATTATAACACAAAGAACAACAATCTCAAGGCCATAAGAAAGGTATAAAACATAACTAATTAAAGAACAGTTATAATAAAATAATAATTATTAAATAAAGATTTCACATAGTAGCATCCATGCCATAACAAAGGTAAAGAAATTAATCCTATCAACAAATTTAGATTAAATAAAGGAGAGGTATTTTGCCAAAATAATATTTTCAAATTAAGGATAACTTTCTTTTTGACTAGTCACTAAATTTTACCAATATTTGAAATTATATTTAGTTAGATAGAGTAAGATAGCCTGCAGAACAGACTTTTGGAAGAGTCTGGAAAATTATATACACTGGGCAATCACTGTACATGACTGTTTTATAGCTGCCTCTGCAAGGAAAATTTGTTCTTTCTTCTGGCCACCTCTCATTCTGTCAATGCCTCATAAAATACAGACATGAAACATAAATATCCCCCACCATTATGTGGTGATTCCTCAGAAAATGGAATATGGTGAAATTATATTTTGGCATTTCTGCCTTGACTCCAAAAGTGGTCCACACTTACAGGCACATCTGCCTTGGCACCATGGACCACTTTTTCTTTCTAAATCCCTCATCAACAACTAATGACAATTAAAATTTACGAGGAAGAAGACATTTTCCAAAACAGATTGACTTCAAATTAGGCATTAATGTGCATGTAGGTGGTATAAAAATGCAATGATCCAGAAGGCAATTTATATATTTAATGAATTCCAGCAAGTATAATGAATTCTATGCATTGGCAAACTTTAATGTAAGGTTTTTGAAAAGAATATATTCAAGAATGTCACATTAAAACTACTGAGCAGCTGTCTTGGAATCCTTTAAGACTACTTTAAAGATGATATTAGTACTCCCCATTCTAACCTCCTGCAGACAATTTAACATACAATTCAAGCACTATGGGAGAAAATCCTTCCTTCTCCAGCCAAACTCATTTGAAAGAATAGGGAACTAGCCCAGAGTATCTCTTTAGGGGCAAAAGAAAAACATGTGTAACTATTTTTTCATCACCTTAGTCATCTGAGACTCCCACTGAGAATGCTTGTAGGGGGAAGAGAAAAGAATAATTGCTATCTCTAAGTACAAGAAAACAGCACATCAAGATGGGTGTCTTCTTTCCAATTCACTCCTGGAGACCTTAGCTTTATGATGAATGCTGCCAGACATCTATTTCATTAAGGAAATCTAGATGAGGCTGTTTCCATCAATCTCTCCACTGGCTTTCCTCTGTAATACATACACACAAACATGCATACATACACACACACACGCATTGACACACCATTTAAATGTGACATTTTGTGTATTGGCTATTTTTCCCAAACACTGTGATATGGGGATTGGGAAACTAGTATGGCAAGTTCTTGTTAGATGTTAAAATATAAAAGACAGGCTGTGGTTTGTCTTTGGACAGGAAGATAAAGTATCTTTCTTTACTTGTTAATTATTTGAGAACCCAGAATGAGTCTGACACAGTGAAATTACAAAGACAAAATGTCTGGTTTCCCAAGAGCTTGTTATTTTGGTGGGTATAGAAAATCATGGAAGGATGATCTGTTAAACATCCAGTTAATTGTAACACAAAGAACGAATAAGACAGGGAGAGCGTTGTCAGAGTCTTTGTTCTTCTTTTTGCCACAATCTTTCTAAGCTTTGCACCCAGCATCCTCCTGCCAGTCATCTTCCCTGACTACCAGGTGGACACTCCTTGCTTACAAGGGTGGCTTTACCAGTTAGAGTGAGCTTTTTCACCCTCCTGTTTTGTCTTTGGATAAATAAGGACAAATATTTTGAATTGTCTCTTTGGCCTTAAAATAGATTCTGTCACTGGTCAGAGAAGCAAGAATTCCCAGTTTATAAATCTCATTGCATATGCATCAATCAGACAACTTTGTGAACATTGCTCCAGCCAGTAAGTCCCAGCTTGGGGGCTCTAACATGGTGAGAAAGACCTGCCTGAGGTTTGACAACAGGAACCAGAATTGCTCTGGGACTTCCTTTCTGGCCCACCAAAGCCTCGAATATGCAGTCTTCTTTGACTGCTTTGGATGAATCTGCACTCCTTGAGTATGAGACTCTCCTTAACACTCACAGGGAGAAGTAACAATCCCTTCTTCTGAGAACCCATTGTAACCATTATGGTTAACATATTGTATGCCTTGTCTTATATTATTTTTTCATCCACTAGACTATAAGTCCATCAAAAGTAAGGCTTTGTATATAATTCAGATTAATACAATAATGAAAACAATAATAACAGCTTATATTGAATTCTTACTGTGAATCTGCACTGTGTCAGGTGAATTACACAAATTGTTTCTGACATATTGTAATTTCTGAAGGTGGTCACAATATATTCCCCCATCCTACATGCACGTTATCAGTGTGCTATCGCCATTACCCCCATCAAGGGTGGGATCAATGTCCTTTCTCTTCAGTCTGAATTGGCCTTAGTGACCGACTTGCAACCAATTGATTGTGGCAGCATGGATGCTCGTGTTTTCTGAGGCTGGCCCTAAATATGTACAACTTCAGTCTCAGTCGTGTTAAATACTCCCTATTGGGGTGCCACCTCTTAGAATCCAACTCCCATTCAATGGGAAGTCCCAGCCACATGAGAACACCACATGTAGATACTCTAGTGCAGCAGTTCCCAACATTTTGGCACCAGGGACCGGTTTCGTGAGCAATTTTTTCATGGATGAGAGGGATGGTTTCAGGATGAAACTGTTCCACCTCAGATCATCAGGCATTAGTTAGATTCTCATAAGGAGTGCACAACCTAGATCACTTACATGTGCAGTTCACTACAGGTTCCTGCTACTATGAGAGTCTGATGCCGCCACTGATGTGACAGGAGGCGGAGCTCAGGCCATAATGATTGTTTACCTGACGCTCACCTCCTACTGTGCAGCCCAGCTCCTGATTGGCAGGTACTGGTTCCTGGCCTGGGAGTTGGGGACCCCAGCTTTAGTGGACAGCTGAATCTGAGTCCACCCTTTGAGTAAACCAAGGGTAGGTGCCAGTCGTGTGAGCAAAGATACCTTCAGAATTTTCCAGCCCCAGCCATTTAAGTCTCCCTAGCTGAGGCCTTGTCTGCTGTGCCTTTCCTGAATTCCTGACCCACATGTCCTGGGAGCACTAAAAATGCTGTACATTTTATAATACTAAGCTGGGGTGGGTTTGTTACGCAGCAATAGATAACCAAAACCCTTCCCAGTGCTATGAGGCAGGTACTATTATTATTCCCAACTTATGTGTAAGTACATCAAGGCTGTTAATGGTTGATAAAAATAATAATGACAAAAGATATTTTTTGAGCCCTTCTTTGTGTCAGGGACTTTATGCAGAAGATCTTAATTAAGGAACATGAAGCTCTGTGAAGAAAGCAATTTTTTAAAATATTGAATTTCTGTAGGTACATAGTAGGTGAATATATTTAGAGAGTACATGGGGTGTTTTGATACAGGCATGCAGTGTATAATAATCACATTATGGAAAATGAGGTATCCATCCCCTCAAGCATTTATCCTTCATGTTATACACAATCCAGTTACACTCTAACTTATTTTAAAAGGTACAATTAAGTTATTATTGACTATATTCACTCTGTTGTGCTATCAGATAGTAGATCTTATTCATTTTTTCTATTTTTTGTACCCATTAACCATCTCCACCTTCCTCCACCCCAGCCCCTCACTACCCTCCCAGCCTCTGATAACCATCCTTGTAACTCTTTATCTTCATTTGTTCAATTGTTTTGATTTTGATTTTTTTGTTTTTGTTTTTGTTTGAGACAGAGTCTCTCTCTGTCGCCCAGGCTGGAGTACAGTGGTGTGATCTCGGCTCACTGCAACTTCCACCTCCCGGGGTTCAAGTGATTCTCCTGTCTCAGCCTCCTGAGTAGCTGGGATTACAGGTACCTCCCACCACCCTCGGCTAATTTTTGTATTTTTAGTAGAGACGGGGTTTCATCATGTTGGCAAGACTGGTTTTGAACTCCTGACCTCAGGTGATCCACCCACCTCGGCCTCCCAAAGTGCTGGGATTATAGGCATGAGGCACCATGCCTGGCTTATTTTGATTTTTAGATCCCACAAATAAGTGAGAACATGTGATGTTTCTGTGCCTAACTTATTTCACTTAACATAATGATCTCCGGTTCCATCCAAGTTGTTGCAAGTGACAAGATCTCATCATTTTTATGGCTGAATAGTAGTCCACTGTCTATATACACCATCTTCTCTTTATCCACTTATCTGTTGATGGATGCTTAGGTTGCTTCCAAATCTTAGCTACTGTGAAAAGAACTTCAACAAACATAGAAGTCCAGATATCCCTTCTGTATACTCATTTCCTTTATTTTGGATATATACCCAGTAGTGGGATTGCTGGATCCCTCCAAACTGTTCTCCATAGTGGTTGTACTAATTTACATTCCCACCAACGGTATACAAGGGTTCCCTTTTCTCCAAATCCTCGCCAGCATTTGTTATTGCTGTCTTTTGGATAAGCCATTTTAACCGGGGTGAGATGTTATCTCACTATAGTTTTGATTTGCATTTCTTTTATGATCAATTATATTCAACACCTTTTCATAAGCCTGTTTTCCATTTGTATGTCTTCTGGGAAATGTCTATTCAAATCTTTAGCCTATTTTTTTATTGGATTATTAGATTTTCTCCTATAGAGTTGTCTGAGCTCCTTATATATTCTAGTTATTAATCCCTTATCAGATGGGTAATTTGCAAATATTTTCTCTCATTCTGTGGGTTGTCTCTTTACTTTGCTGATTGTTTTCTATGTTCTGCAGAAGCTTTTTAATTTGATGTTATCCCATTTGCCCATTTTTGCTTTGGTTGCCTATGCTCAAGAAATTTTTGCCCAGACCGATGTTCTGGAGACTTTTCTTAACGTTTTCTTGTAGTAGTTTCATAGTTTGAGGTCTTAGGTTTAAGTCTTTAATCTATTTTGATTTGATTTTTGTATATGGCAAGACATAGCAGTCTCGTTTCATTCTTCTGAAGTAAGCAAATTTTAAGGCTTATATTATACATGTGAATGAATTGATGCTGAAAGAGATTATTAACTGACCCAAGAGTATACATCTAGCCACGAGAAGGTCAAGATTGGAACCCAAGCATTCCCTTCCGAAGAGTGAGGCATTTAACCGTTATACCACAAATATATGCTGTAATTAACTGGATAAATAAAATAGTTGCTGTGTGGTAGAGTTTGGGCAGGAGCACAGACCTGTCTGATTCTATCACCGTATGTGACATGGTGACTGAACTGAAGAATGATCCCTTAACATATCTGGGTATAAATATCATAAGAAGACAAAGAAAATGGGTGTTTTTATTTGTTTATTTGTTTGTTTTTTCCTTGTTTTTTGTCATTGCAGATTATATTTTAAAAAAATGCTTAGCCGTATGACCTCATAAACAGCATAACATTGTCAGAATATGTCTGATAGCAAATATCTCTGTAGTATTTTAGGGAACAAAGAGAAATGCTTCCTATTTATGTATGAATCTTGAAAAAAAATTAATCAACCTGGTACCAAAGGGTAATTTCAAATAATAATTATATCCAACAGGTTAACAGTCTTCTCATTACAAACAAATTTTATGGAGATGAAGAAACAAGTATTATAATTAAGAGCAAGTGTAATCAATGAAACTGACCAAATTTTACCTAGACTGACTGACCAAGAAAAAAGGAAATAAATGCAAATCACTAAAATCAGAAAAGAAAGTGGTGACACAGCTACTGACTTTACAGAAATAAAAAGGAATTATAAGAGAAGACCATAAACAAATGGACATCAAATTAGGTACCCTAGATGGAAGACAAATTGCTAGAAACATACAATTACCAAAAGAGACTTGAGAAGAAATAACAATCAAAAGTCTCCTAACAAAGAAAAGTCTAGAACTAGATGACTTAATGGTGAGTTCTACCAACCACTTAAAGAAGAATTAACATCAATTTTCTCAAACTATTCAAAAAAGTTGAAGAGGAGGGAATAACCCTAATTCATTCTGTGAGGCAAAAATTACCCACAAGGCTAAGCAAAGACACCACAAGAAAAGTAAACTATAGACCAAAATCCCTTATTAATATAGATGCAGAAATCCTCAACAAAATACTAGCAAACTAAATACAAGAACACGAAACGATTATACACCATGACCAAATGGGAATTATCCTAGGAATACAAGGTTGATTAACGTTTAAAAAATCAATGTACTACAGTACACTAATAGACAAAAACAAAAAAAAACCCGATAATCTCAATTGACATAGAAAAAGCATTTCACAAAATCCAAAACTGTTTATGATAAGAACATGCATAAAACTAGGAATACAAGGGAACTTCCTTGACTAGATAAAGAGCATTTACAAAAAACCCACAGGTAACAACATATTCAAGGGTAAATACTGAAAGTTTCCCTGCTAAGACCAGGAATACAACAAGTATGCCTGCTTTCACAGCTGCTTCTCAGCTTTGTACAGAAAGCTCTAACCAGCATGCTTAAGCAAGAAAAAGAAATATAAAGCACCCATATTGGAAAAGAAGTAACACTTTCTCTACTTGAAGATGGCATGTTCTATATATAGAAAATCTCAAAGAATCCACAAAAATTTACTAAGCTAAGAAACAAATTCAGCAAAATTGCAGGTTGCAAGATCAACACAGAAAAATCAGTTGCACTGATTTCTGTCCACACCAGCAATTGACTATCCAAAAAAGAAATTTAGAAAACAATATCATTTATTATATATCAAAAATAATGAAATTTTTATGAATAAATTTAACAAAAGAACTCCAAAACTTGTACCCTGAAATCTACAAAACATTACTGAAAGAACTTAAAGAAGACTTAAATGGAAAGACCACCCACCACGTTCATGAACTGGAAGATAGTATCTTTAAGATGGCAACACTACCCAAAGTGATCTACAGATTCAGTGCAATTCCTGCCAAAATTTCAATGGCCTTTTTTGGCAGGGTAGAAATGGAAAATTCAATCCTCAAATTTCTATAAAATTATAAGAAGCCCCTCCTAGTCAAAACATTGAAAAAGAAGATCAAAGTTGAACAACTCACATGTTTTTACTTTAAAACTTACCACAAAACTACACTAATCTAAGCAGTATGGTAAAGGCATAAGGCTAGACATGTAGACCAATAGATTTAAGAGTCCAAAAATAAATTTATACATCTGTGGTCAACTGATTTTCAGCAACAGTACCGAGATCATTGAGAGGAGAGAAAAACAGTCTTTTCAACTAGTGGTGTAGGACAACTGGATATTTACATGAAAAAGAATGAAGTTGAAACTTTACCTCACATTATACACAAAAATTAATTCCAAATGCATTAAGGGCCTAAATGTAAGAGCTAGAACCATAAAACTCTTAGAAGAAACAACAAGCATAAATTTTTATGACATTAGATTTGACAATAAATTCCTTGATAAGACACCAAAAGCACAAACAACAGAAGAAAAAATAAATCAGACTGTCAAAATTGAAAATATTTAATGACATTGTTAAAAAAGTGAAAAGACAATCTATACAATGGAAAAAATATTTACAAATCATACTTCTGATAAGAGTTTAGTATCCAGAATATATGAAGAATACTTAGAACTAAATATTAGAGAGATAGCTGGAAAATCTCAAAATACTTGGAGATTAATCAAAATACTTCAAATAACAGATTAATCAAATAAAAAATCTCAGGAGAAATTTTAAAATATTTTGAACTAAATGAAAATGAAAATAGAAATTATCAAAATGTGTGAAATATAGCAAAAGCAGTGCTTAGAAGGAAATGTATAACATTGAATGCATGAATTAGAAAAGATTTCAATTCATAAGTCTAAGATTTCACTTTAGAAAATTTAAAGAAAATAAAATCCAAAGTAAGCATAAGAAAAGTAAATTTAAAGCAGAAATCAATGAAATTGAGAATATGAAATTAACAAAGAAAATCAGTGAAAGCAAAGGTTGGTTATTCGAAAAGATCAGTACATTTGATAAACATCTTTCCAGGCTAACTAAGAAAAGAAGAGAAAAAACACAAATTTCTTATATCTGAAATGAAAGAGGGACCATCGCTACAGATTCCCCTAGATAGTAAAAAGCTAATAAAAGAATACTATGGAAAAACTCTATGTCTCAAAGTTTGATAACTTAGATGAAATGGACCTATTCCCTCAAAGACAAAATCTGCAAAACTCATATAAAAAAGAAATAGACACTCTGAATAGGTGTATATGTATATTAAAGCAATTGAAGCAATAATTAATAATCTTCCAAAAAGGAAAGCACAAGATACAGATGGGTTAAATTCTAGCAAGCATTTAGGGAATAAATTATACCAGCTCTCTGAAATCTCTTCCACAATATGGCAGCAGAGGGAACACTTTCTAATTCATTCTATGAGGTCAACATTGTGCTAATATGAAAACCAAGCAGACATTACAAGAAAGAAGAAAATTACATAGAACATAATGTAATATTCATTTTATGAACATAGATGCATAAAAAATCCTCAACAACTGAACAACAAGACAAGCAACTCAATTAAAAAATGGCAAAAGGACTTGAATAGACATATCTTCAAAGAAGATAAACAAGTGGCCAATAAGCAATGCAAAGATGTTCACCATCATTAGTCATCAGGGAAATGCAAACTGAAACCATGATATAACACCATTTCATACCCACTAGGATGGCTATCATTTTAAAAATGAAGACAAATATTGGTGAGGATGTGAAGAAAGTGGAACTCTTGTACATTGGTGGTGAGAATGTAAAACATTCAGCTACTATGAAAAACACTTGGCAATACCTGTATATATTAAACATAGAATTACTATAAGACCCAGCAATTCCACTTTTGGTTATGTGCTCAAAAAGAAATGAAAATATGTACTCAAACAAATAATTGTACGTGAATGTTCATACTAGCACTATTCACAATAGTCAAAAGTAGAAACAATGAAAACAACCCAAATGTCCATTAACAAATGAATGGATTTTTTAAAATCCTGTAATATGATACATATGATATACATATGAGTATTATTCAGCTATAAAAAGGAATGAAGTTCTGATATATGCTATGGCACGGATCAACCTCAAAAGCTAAACAAAAGAGGCCAGACAAAAAGGTCACATCTTTTATGATTCCATTTATATTAAATGACATATCCAGCATAGGTAATTCCACACTGACAGAAAGCATGTTGGTGGTTTCCAGCAGCTAGGAATGGTGCTGGAATCAAATCAAATGGTTGATTTGATTTTTGTATATGGCAAGACATAGCAGTCTGGTTTCATTCTTCTGAAGTAAGCAAATTTTAAGGCTTATATTATACATGTGAATGAATTGATGCTGAAAGAGATTATTAACTGACCCAAGAGTATACATCTAGCCACGAGAAGGTCAAGATTGGAACCCAAGCATTCCCTTCCGAAGAGTGAGGCATTTAACCGTTATACCACAAATATATGCTGTAATTAACTGGATAAATAAAATAGTTGCTGTGTGGTAGAGTTTGGGCAGGAGCACAGACCTGTCTGATTCTATCACCGTATGTGACATGGTGACTGAACTGAAGAATGATCCCTTAACATATCTGGGTATAAATATCATAAGAAGACAAAGAAAATGGGAAGAGGAGGGAATATGGAGTAACTGCCCCATGGGTGTGGGGTTTCATTTTGGAGTGATGAAAATGTTTTGGAACTAGATAGAGGTGGTGGTTGCACAACGCGCAAATGTATTAAATATCAGTGAGATATTTACTTTAAAATGATTAATTTTACGTTGTGTGAATTTCACTTTAAAAGAGCAAGGTGGCAGTTGCTGTGATTTACAATGCCACATGAGTTGCAGGGTTTTCAGCTTCATATACCTGTCAGGATGCAGGTGGGGAAAGAAAATGGAAACTCCTAACACTACCATCAAACACTGAAACTGACAGCTTGTGGCAGAATCTGAGAGAAGCTAACTTTAAACACAAGGAGGTTGAGGTTAGACCGAGAAGAAGGATCTGTAGTCCGCTGATAACTTACCTCATAAACTAGAGCAGTCCTGCCCCTCTTCAAGAAGGTAATGAAATACTTTGTTGGAAAACAGAATCTCTAACAACTTGCAACACTTAAAAGAGCAAAACAGAATTTTCACTTAAGAAAATGACTATTTTAAGTAAATAAGTTGAGAAGCTTTAGAAGATTTTCTTAAAATGCAAAAATAAAATAAAGAATGAAGAACAATGAACTGATGACTAAAATGGAGCACAGAAAACAAGTTTAATGTAAGAATGATAAGAATTCTCCAGGAACAAAACAAATGAACAACAAAGAATAAAAGAATACAATTGTAATACAAAAATAAAATCAGAAATAAAATCACCATTCTTTTTGCTGAAAAATAAAACTCTCTCTTAGACACAATTGAATTGATAAAAAGCAAAATTTTGCATGTAAGATTAAATTTAAAATCCCACTTATATCCAGAAATTAAAATAGGTTACTATGAAAGAAACAATAGTAATAATAAAATCCACAGAATCCTCAGATGACTACTCTACAACAACAAATTGAAGTAAACAATAAAGTTTTAGGTACTGAGGTTTGAGGAGAAAATATTTTGACTCAGGATTAAACGGTCAAGTTGTTTATTTATATATTAGAGACCAAAAGATATTTTCAAATATATATAATTAACAAAGCATACAACTCATGAATTCTTCCTAAAATTCATTGAAAGATGAGTTAAGAGTCAAAATAATGAAACGAAGCCAACTTAAAGTCAGTTAAACAAAAAGATTTAAATAATTTAAATTTAAATAATTTAAATGTAAATAACTTACATTTGAATAAAATCAGCTTTATAAACCTGATTAGTAGTAGTCATACTTTCAAAATCATGAATGTAAAAGTGATACCTAATATACAAATAGTAATTAATGACAATAATTTGGAGTTAAAGTACTAGATTGTAATAACAAATACAGAGAATGGGATGTTGGTGTATCACATAGTGGTAAAGAGAGAAGGCTTACAGTCAGATTGACTGGATTAAAGTTATTGAGGTAGGAGATGGGACTCAACTTCGGAGGTGGGGCTCAGACAGGGAACCAAATTGAGGGCTAGCTAAGACAGGGAGGGGGTGGATGCAGCTTTCCGTAAGACACACCCACAAATGTGCTGTGTCAGTTTACCATTGCCACAGCAACATTCAGAAGTTACCACACCTTCCCATGGCAAAAACCAGATAACCTAGAAGTTATCATTTTCTGGAAATTTCTGCATAATCCACCCATTATGTACGTAACTAAAAGTGGATACAAATATGACTGAGGGACTGCCTCTGAGCTGCTGCTCTCGGCACACTGCTCCACAAGGAGCAGTGCCTTTGCTGCTGCTGTGCACTGCTGGTTCAATAAAAGTTGCTGTCTAATAACACTGGCTTGCCCCTGAATTCTTTTCTGAGCAAAGCCAAGACCCCTCCCAGGCTAAGCCCCAGTTTGGGGGCTCACCTGCCCTACATCAGCCTCTTTATTAAAATTACTTAACTGCTCTAGGATTTAGTTTCCCAATATATAAAAAGTAGATAAAACTAGTATTTACTCCATAAAGACTGACTTCACTAGTTGAGTTTTAACTTTCTATTAAACTAATTTGAGAAGGACATGAGGCTTTATTAGTGCATACTACTTGGTTTCATCCAGATTTGCTCTCTCACTACGGAGTTACATTTGAGAAGTGTTTGTGAGTCTGAAGTTCTTCAAATATATATATACTGCATTGTTTCATCTAGATTCCCTCTAAAGGTTCTGTGAAAACTTACATTTGAAATGCATCTGACTTTCTATTCATGAATACTGCCTGGATACATATAGATTTTCTCTAACTCCTGGTGAAAATGACATTGAAGAGTATCTGATCTTGTATTTATGGATGCATCTTGACCACCCTCAAATTTTGTTTTACTCCCTGAAAAAACTTATATCTGGGAAGTGTCTGAGCACTGACTCACAGTTACTGCTTTTGCTCATTTGGATACCTCTAACCCTCACTGGGCATTACATAGGAGAATCGTGAGATTGCCTTATATCAATTGTTATACCTAGATTTTAACTCTCTTCAAATAGTTACATTAGAAAAGTATCTGAGTTTTATTTATAGTTGCAGCTTGTTTCTATCTAGATTTGCACAGTCAGATACATCTATTTTTCATCGATTTAAGGGGTACAATTGCAGTTTTGTTATAAAGATATATTAAGTAGTGGTGAAGTCTGGGCTTTTAGTGTAACCATCACCCAAATAGTGTATATCATACCCATTAATTTCTCATCCCTCACCCCCACCACCCTTCCAAGTCTCCAGTGACTATTATTTCTCTCTCTGTCCACGTGCACATATTGTTTAGCTCCCACTTACAAGTGAGAGCATGTGGTATCTGACTTTCTGTTTCTGAATTGTTTCACTTAAGACAATGTCCTCCAGTTCTACTCATGTTGCTGCAAAAATATAAGATTTCATTCTTTTTTATGGGTGAATAATACTCCACTGTATATATACCACATTTCCTTTATCCAGTCATCTGTTGATGAACTCTTAGGTTGATTTGATATCTTTGCTATTGTGAAAAGTGATAAACATATTGTGATAAATATGTAAGTGCAGGTGTCTTTTTGATACAATGATGTCTTTTCTTTTGGGTCTATACCCACTAGTGGGATTGCTGGATTGAATGGTATTCTCTTTTTGGTGCTTCCAGAAATCCCCATGCCATTTTCCATAGAGGTTGTACTATTCAAACCTGACATTTCTGGTCCTCAGGAAGGTATGTTTCTCAAAGTAAAAGAACAGAACATATTTCATTTGGCAGCTTATTTATAGCTTGATATATACCTTTTAAATATTTAGACTTACAGTACTTGAGGCTCCATTTGTATTCCTGCTCTGAACTCCACAAATATGAGAGTAGATCAAAGAGGTTGGAGGTAGAAGAAAGAGAAGAGAGATAGAAGAAAGTAGAGGAACTTGAATGTTCTTATCTCAGAGAGTGAGGAGTCATAAAATACTCTCCATTATTAAAGGGGGAAATGATGAATTTTCATATTTATATTATTTGTATTAATAGAAGGAATTGCCATTGGAATCCATCTTGCTAATACTAGTGGATTTGCAAGAGAAAGTTTGAGTAATTGGACATGGTTTAGATCAGCAAAATTCTCACTTGTAATAACAGGAAATTGTTTAAGCTGATTTAATCAAGAAATAACAGTATAAAGCATATTTAGAAAAATGAAACGTTTAGATCTAAAAACATAAACATTTAAAAGTTGTCACCTTTTGTGAGTAGTATAGAGATCTACAGATTTTTAATATAACCATTTATGTTGATTTTTTAAAAATCACGTATACATATCATTACTCTACCTACCAAAATAATCTTTCATGTTTAATTAAGTATTAAAATTAAAGTATTAAAATAATAGATGAATATATTGAACATTGATCTTATTTCAGAATGGAAAAACTTTCTAAATATGAAATAAAAAATTAGAACATGAGAAATATAGATGGCATTTGACCAATAAAAACTGAAAATCTACAAGATTGAAATGCAAATGATATATCAAAACAAAATGATACATAAAGTGTTATTCTTTTCTTCCAACTTATATTTTAGGTTCGGGGGTATGTGTACAGGTTTGTCACATGGGTAAATTATGTGTCACATGGGTTTGGTGTACAGATTATTTGGTCATGCAGGTAATGAGCACAGTACCCAATAGGTAGTTTTTCGATCCTCACCCTCCTTCTGCCCTCCACCCTCAAGTAGGCGTCCGTTGTGTTTCTTGTTCCATTCTCATAAAGTGTTGCTCTAAACATAGAAAGGGATTAGAAAATTTAATGAAATGACAAATCTCATTAAACAAGCAAGTAAGGAACATGAATAATAAACAGTTATTATTACACACACACAGGAAAACTTAGTAAACCAAGCAGTGGAAATTAAAACTGCAACCTGATTCTATTTTCTCAAATCAAGTTACCTAGAATTATATATTAAAAGTTAATCTTGGAAGTGTTAATGTAACTTTTTCACAATAAAAAATATCATCATGTATTACGAATTTTAAAACCATTCACCTTTTAATATAGTAACTTTGTTTTTAGGAACTCGTCTTAAGAAAGATTCTTGTTGCAGACACAGATACATATTTGTAAGGATATTTTTACGATATAATTAAAACCATTCACCTTTTAATCCCATAACTTTGTTTTAGGAGTTTGTCGAGAAAGATTATTATTACAAACATAGATACACATTCATAAGGATATTTTTATCATATAATTTATTATAGTGTAGAAGTTTGGGCCAGGCACAATGACACACGCCTGTAATCCTAACACTTTGGGAGGCCTCAGCAGGCGGATTGCCTGAGCTCAGGAGTTGGAGACCAGCCTGGGCAACATGGTGAAATCCTGTCTCTACTAGAAAAAAAGAAAAAAAAATTCACCAGGCGTAGCAACGGGTGCACCTGTAGTCCCAGCTATTCCGGAGGCTGAGGCAGGAGAATGGCTTGAACCCCGGAGGCGGAAGTTACAGTGAGCAGAGATCACGCCATTGCACGCTACCCTGGGTGACAAAGCAAATTCCGCCTCCAAAAAAAAAAAAAAAAGGCATGGGGGCTCACTCCTATAATCCCAGCACTGGCCAACATGGTGAAACCGAGTCTCTCTAAAAATACAAAAATTAGTTGGGCGTGGTGGCTGGTGCCTGTAATCCCAGCTACTTGGGAGGCTGAGATAGGTGAATCACTTGAACCTGAGAGGTGGAGGTTGCAGTGAGTAGAGATCCAACCACTGCACTGCAGCCTGGGCAACACAGTGAGACTCTATCTCACAAAACAAAACAAACAAACAAAAACAGAAATTATCAATTTAAAATTGTCAACGAAAAGAGTCAAACTCTGTGAGAAGAGATTTATTCTGAGACAAATGAGTGACCAAGGCCTGTGACACAGCCCTCAGGAGGTCCTGAGAACATGTGCTGAAGGTGGTTGGGGTGCAGCTTGGTTTTATACACTTTAGGGAGACACGAGACTTCAATCAAATATAAATATATTTAAGAAATACATTGGTTTGATCCAGAAAGGCAGGAAAACTCAAAACTCAAGGGAGTTGGGGCGGGCGTTGCTTCTAGCTTATAGTATCTATAATTTAAAAATTTTCTGATTGATAATTGGTTGAGTTTCTCTAAAGACCTGGGATCAATAGAAAGGAGTGTCTGGGTTAAGGTAAAAGGTTGTGGAGACCACAGTTCTGATTTGCAGATGAAGCCTCAGGTAGCAGACTTCAAAGGGAATTGGTTGTTACATGTTTCTTATCATACTTGAAGTCTCTGTTGATGTTAATGCCAGAGAGGTATAATGAAGCATGTCTGACTCCCACTTCCTGTCATGGCCTGAAAGTCTCTCAGGTTAAACTTAGAAGAGCCCTGGCTGAGGAGGAAGTCCATTCAGATGGCTAGGGGTCCTTAGAATTTTATTTTGGTTTAGAAATTTTAAACAGTAGTGGAGTAAGTAATGAGATCTATAATAGAATATTTTATGAAACATGATGAAATGTTAAACAGCCCTTAAAGATCATGTTCTCAATAAAAGCTTAAGTTTAAAAATATAGTAAGGCATAGACTAGCATAAAAAATAGACTGGGTGTGGTGACTCATGCCTGTGATTCCCAGCACTTTGGGAGGCCGAGGCAGGCATATTGCCTGAGGTCAGTAGTTCCAGACCAGCCTGGACAATATGGTAAAACCCCGTCTCTACTACAAATACAAAAATTAGCCGGGCGTGGTGTCACAAGCCTGTAATCCCAGCTACTAAGGAGGCTGAGGCAGGAAAATCACTTGAATCCGGGAGACGGAGGTTGCAGTGAGCCAAGATCATACCACTGCACTCCAGCCTGGGTGACAGAAGAAGACCCTGTCTCAAAAAAAAAAAAAGCATAAAAATAGCACCAACAAAAAGTACGAAGTCAGTTTAGTTTTCCAGATAATATTATCACAAATTCTTATATTCTTTACTTTTTTCTGCATTTTCCAAAACAAGCATATATCAATTTAAGGAACAGAAGGAACAGAACCACAAAGCACATAAGAAAAAGGAGAGAGAAGCATGTTTTGGGATTAACCACCTACTATTTACCAGAGTTAATTTAAGCATGAATATGTTCCCAAAATTATAATAAAATACACATTATATACACAAAAAAAAATGTGATTCTGGTGTTAACTATTTACTTCCTTAAAACATTAACAAAGCACTAAGCTAAAGAGGACTCAGGGAGTATCAGAATTCCAGTCTGCTTCCAGGTCCCTCTCCTCTTATGCATCAATTCTCTTTCTGATTACAACCCACCCAGTGCACAAAGAATCCTGAACTGATCTCTTCTTGAAATCAGAGCTGCACAACCAATTAAGAAAGCTTCAGACTGCTACTGCGCAAACCCTCCATTCTCAAAATAAATACTGCATTCCTCAACCATAAATATATATGGGAAGAAAAGTATCCTTTAATAGCCAATAGCAGAATTTTTCCCAGGGATAGATTGTGTTACTGAGGAATACACTTTAGTGGATGTATTGAATTATGAAAACAATTCACTGGTCATTTATTAATTTATTCCACAAATAGTCATTGAACCATACCCTGTGCTGGGGATTGAGAAAGGCTCTGTGATAAAGCAGCAAAGAAAAACAATAGAACCCTGGTTTCAGTGAAGTTCACAGTCTACTTGAGAGGTAAACATTCAACAAAGAAACAGTCAGTGATTACCTATGGTGGGTAAGGTAAGCACATTAAATCCCTGGATGGCTTCATCTGAATATGGTTGCGGGCAGAGTTTAGAAGGATTGTTCCATGTAATGAACAGGACTCTTTGGAGCCAAAAGCAACCATATTCACACAGCAACAAGGGACACACAGATAAGGAGGTCTTGGAGGCCAACCACAGTGTTTAGGATGTCAGTATAGTGGGCAGCAGAGCCTAGAAGAAGATACACCACTCAAAGTTTCTCAGAGACAAATGTCTGCAGGACTGTTAATAACAGGGAAGTCTAGTGTTCAAGTTTCCATTGCTCAATGTGATTTTGTCTGCTGTAACCTTTACTATTGCCCCTCCTTTGGTAAAGTCACTTCATATACAGCCTGGAAGTGGTGGCACTGGGGAAATAAAAGTATCTGGATATTGTCCAGTGAGGCAACATTGATGCAGGATTTTTCTCAGCCCCTTCATTGGATTCGCAACAGGGTGCCCCGTTTACTCAGCCCACTGCACTTAACCCCTTGCAGGAGGAAGCATTTAAGTGAGTGAGTGCAAGATCCAGCCAGCTGCTCCAGGCACCAGCGGGAACAAGCTCCATGCAGGGCCCACGGCTGCACCCAGGTGGGGGTGCCTGTGACTCCAAAGCCCCAGAGGGAGTGTTGCAGTGCTCTCCTAGCTCCGCCATCTGCAGATGGCAGTGTGTTAACAGCTTAATTGGCCCCTTGCCTCATCGCATGGGGGGTGCTTCCCTCTGCCAGGGGAGAACAAAGGGCCAACGTGACAGCCTTTTGAGTACCCATCCTCAGTGGGTCCCAATCTCTTGTCCAGCGTCCAAGAAGAATGAAGTCATGCAGACACCTGAAGAATGGTGAAAGCAGATAATTTTATTGAACAATGGAAATGGCTTTCAGCAAAGAGGGGAGCTGGAAAGGGGATGGGAAGGGCAGATTGTCTTCCCCAAAGTCAGGTCGTTTTTCCCTGAAGTCTGACTGTCTCTTCCCTGAAGTCAAGCCATCCCTCTTCCCCAAAGTCAGGCCATCTCTTCTGTCTATCTGCTGAGTCTAGGGTCTTCGTAGGCACAGGATAGGGGCAGGGTGGGCTGTAGGTAGTTTTGGAAAAGGCAACATTCGATTGCTAAAAAGACATTATTCAGAAAGAACCAATTAGGAGACAGTAGGCAAACAAAAATAGAAGTTCTCACTTTGGGCTATGGGTTTCAGGCTACTTTTGCTTGAAGGTGGAGTTTCACTGGAGACCCACCCCTGTCTGCCTAGAATTTCTCTGCCTCCTGCCTCTATCAACATGATGTGGGAAAAGGAGAATAGAGGCCAGAACTCAGGGCCAGTTGTGAGAGAGGAGGTAGAGTAGCCCTGAATACCTTGAGATGTTGAAAGAGACATAAATGGTGTGTGGGAGCCCAGGGTGAGTGAGTTTTATTTAAGAATGAAGAGTGGGATTAACTTGGTAGCTGAAAGACTTGGTTTTGCCCAGTAGCTAGTATCTGGGTTATCTGCCCAGATACAGTTTTTTTAAAATTAAATTATGTTGACTCATTCCGGAGATATATGTTTTAAGAACAAGACTACAAAACCCATGAAGCTATCGCTTGGGTTAAGAAATAGAACATTACGAGTACCTTAGAAGCCCCCAGTGTGCCAGTGGTATCCCTTTTCCCAACAATACATAAGCACTATCTTGACTTGTGCATTAATCATTTCTTCACTTTTCTGTGTTGTATCTTTAAATATATTATCCAGGTGTGAAAACTGAGTAGCAGCCTCTGGCCAGCTATTTAAGGGCACATGGTCCCCAGCAGCTAAAGGCTCTTAGGAAGAGCTAAGATGAACAGTTTCCATTCAGTGAATGAATGCTCTTCTCCTAAGTATTCACTGGAATGCCTCTTGGAACAGACTCATCCAGGTATGGTCTTGGACCGAGTACTTGATCATGGAGCACTTGCCTTATCCAGAGTTCCCAGCAAGGCTATCACATGCACCCAGAGCTGGACTCCAGCAGAAATATGATGGGAGGGGTGCCTGCAGCTAGTCTGAACACAACCTGTTTTAGTTCTTGTATTAGTCTGTTTTCATACCACTATAAAGAACTACTCAAGACTGGGTAGTTTATAAAGGAAAGAGGTTTAATTAACTCGCGGTTCAGCATGGCTGGGGAGGCCTCAGGAAACTTATAATCATGATGGAAGGGGAAGAGGAAGCAAGGCAACTTCTTCACAAGTTGGCAGGAAGGAGAAGTGCTGAGCAAAGGGGGAAGAGCCACTTATAAAACCACTAGATGTCATAGGAATTCACTCACTATCACAAGAACAGCATGGGGGAAATTGCCCCCATGATCTAATCACCTCCACCTGGTCTCTCTTGAAACATGGAGATTATGGAAATTATAGGGATTACAATTCAAGATGATATTTGTGTGGAGACACAAAACCTAACCCTAGCGATTCTGAAGATTATGTCTAAGAAGAACATTTCTGTCAGGGTAGAAGAAGCATTCTTAGATGATTCTCAGGGTCTGGAGGTGAGAAGAGGAATCCCATCAGCACACAGTGGAGGCCAATTTCAGGCCTGGCTCTGGGCTACTCACCTGTGCACTCTGTCCTGGAAACAAGAGTGACATCTTTCTCTGGCTATCTGAGAGAAGTGCAACAGTCGGAAATGCAGGAGCCACAGCTCTTCTGACTGTAAATGCACTGAAAGGACATTCCACAAAACTGGCCAAGTGGGGCCAGTCTTTAATCCAGGTTGAGGTCCTAGGAACTGAGGCTGAGGCTGGGCTACTGTTCACTGTCGATGTGAGGCTGAGGAAGCCACAAGAGAGAACAGGGATCTGGGAAGGAAAAAGGCTGCCTGAAAGGAAGCGACCCCACAGAAGACCTCAAGGCAGGGTGGCACAGGGTAGGGTTCCACAGCAGTTAACGACACAGGTGTGGCCACATGGACATGGAAGCATGTGATTTACTACTTAGACTGACTGAGCAGAGTCCACAGAAGGGAATGTCCAGGCACCTTTAAACAAAACTGGAGGCCCCTCCCTGTTTTCCTTCCCATCCAAGATGGCCGGTGTGGTCTTACTACTCATCTTGTTTCCTAGGCCCGTATTTAGTTCTCTCCAATATGTCATGATAGTAAACGGGCTATGTGTTGCCTTTCCAGGATATTTTGTGTCAGTAGTTGGAGTTAAGCTGACTTATCTGCTTCACTTGTTCTGCTTCACAGCAGAGGTCTCTTCATTTGATTCTGTTTTATGTGTCTACTTGTTTCTAAAATACTGTGAAATGTGAGACCTATATTTTTGTATTACTTTTTCCCTATATACAATGCAATTCTTGAAATATTTGGATTATTAACAAATTTTGAATTGTTTTCTAATAACTGTATTTGTGCTTTCTTTCCCCCAATTTTTCTGCTTTCTCTGGTTTTAATTGGGCATTTTATATAATTCCATTTTATATCCTCTCAGTGTGTGAATTATAATTCTATTTTTTATTTTACAGTGATGGCCATAGATTTTCCTATATTCATCTATATCTAATCTAAGTTTACCTTCAGATCACACTATACAGCTTCATATGTAGTGCAAGTACCAGAATATTTCTAATTTCTGCCTCCCACAAGTTATCACATTACTGCCATTCATTGGTCACTGCCAAGGGCTGGAGGGAGGGGTGACAGCTAATGGATATGGGGAATCTAAATATTTTGTTATTATTAATAAATAAATGCTAATTTGTTAATAATCCAAATATTTCAAGAATCACATTGCATATAGAGAAAAAGTGATTTAAAAATATAGGTCTCACATTTCACAGTATTTTAGAAACAAGTCAATAACCCGGTTTCATGTGAATACACAAAAGACCTCTGAATCACACACTTTAAGTGGTTAAATTTTGTTATGAATTATATCTCAATAAAACTATTGTTAACAAAATCTGACATATTGTATGATCCTGTGTATATAACATTTTGAAAGGACATTATAGAAATGGAAAACAAATGAGTGGTTCCCAGGTATTATGAATGGGGGAGGGAAAGGGGACACAGGTGGGTGTGGTTATAAAAGGGCCACAAGGTGATTCTCGTGGTGCCAGAGATGTCCAGGAGTGCCTGTGACAGTGGATACACGTGATTATAAATGTAATAAAATTAGATACAACTAAGTACACCCACAAATGAGCACAAGGAAGACTGGAGACATTTGAATAAAATCAGTGGGTCGTATCAATGTCAATAACCTGGTTGTGACACTATACTATAATTTTGCAACTGGTCACCATTGAGGAAAACTGTGTGGGGGGTACATGGGATCTTTCTGTTATTTCTAACAACTGAGTGTGAATTTACAATTATCTTAAAATAAAATTTTAATTTAAAAAAGGTATAAATCAACCAAGATGTCCTAGGTGAATAGATAAATATGCTGTGGTACATCTATATGATGGGCTACTATTCAGGACTAAAAAGAAATGAGCTACCAGGCCACAAAAGACATGGAGGAAGTGTAAAGGATATTATGAAGTAAAAGTAGTCAATCTGAAAAGGCTCCATACACTATGATTCCAACTATCTGACATTCTGGAAAAGGCAAAACCATAGAGGCACTAAAAAGATCAGGTATTGCCAGGGCTGGACAGAGAAAGGAATGACTAGGTAGAGCATATGGGATTTTAGGGAAATGAAACTATCCTGGTATATTCATACTATAATGGTAGATACATCACATTCTATGTTGTTAAAACCCATAGAATGTACACCAGTGAAGTCTAATGGACTCTGGATGACAATGGTGCATCAACGTTGGTTCACCAATTGTCATGAGTGAGCCCTCTGGAAGAGAATGCTGATGGTGAGGGAGGCTGGAGGGTTGCAGTGGGTGATGTGTGTGGGAACTCTCTGTACTTGCCACTCAACTTTGCTGTGAACCGAAAAGTACTCTAAAAAATAAAATCTATTAATTTTTTTAAATATAGAGTGAAAAGCAGCCCACCCAGGTTTTTTTCCTTCCTTCCTTTCTTTCTTTCTTTCTTTCTTTCTTTCTTTCTTTCTTTCTTTCTTTCTTTCTTTCTTTCTTTCTTTCTCTCTCTCTCTCTCTCTCTCTTTCTTTCTTTCTTTCTTTCTTTCTTTCTTTCTTTCTTTCTTTCTTTCTTTCTGTCTCTCTCTCTCTCTTTCTTTCATGAACACTACCACAGTGGAAGCTACCTTACTAATGCTTGAGTCAACGTACTGAATTGATTAATGCTTCCCATTCTCTCTTCAAATATATTGAACACTGTATATGGCAGTGCAGAAAACTTGGGACTAGAAAACCATTCATTAGCATGTGTACAAATTTCTGCACTTTCCTGAACTGTTTGCCTCATTTATATGTTATTATGTGATAGTCAAATATTATTAAATTGATATACCAGTATGAAAAGAGAACTGTTGAATATAATGAAATTAAGCTAGATATTTTGGAAGAACTCTAAATTCTTGGAGAATTCTTCTCCAATTGGGAATGAGAGAAACAACAGCAAAGTAGTTTATTTCAAAAATTTCAGCAAATTCTGTACCCACATTGCTTTGCAAGAGTCCTGCTTTAAATAACTACACATTATTATAGGTATGGTTTATGCAAGAAAGATGATGCAGCACAACTGGTCTCATTCGCCTGTTTGAAGTTGAAAGAAAATGGTTACAGTTAACATGTTAAACTTTATAATTTCAGAATTACCTCTGTATTCTGATGAGCCAGCCCTAGTCATGATAACTGTGAGAATTTATGCTTGATATTTTCTACATGGTTCAGATACATGGAGGACTAATTGTGCTGAAATGCAGATGTGCCGTACCCACAGATGATGCCTTTAGAACTCTGTCAACCTGTGTCGATCACTTCTGAGGAGAATCTGAAGAATGTCATTTGAATCATGGGTAATTCACAGTCTATGAACTCCAGACCATTTTCAGTGTAGGGCCCTTATTAGAAGACGGGGCATCAGGCCTCAAAAACATCTATGAGTCAGGTCCTGTGGGGTTTGCCACTGTCTCCAGCACACAATTGAAAGATGAGATGATATGTGTCTATGTACACACAGAAGGAGCAGTCATGGAGAGGACAAGAAAGGCTTATTTCATGGCTTTGTAACACTATTGAAGTTGTTTTTTTTTTTTTTAACAAAATCTATCTACAGGTTTCAGAGCCGTGGAAACATGATCCATGGTTCTTTTCAATGTTCTTTTCATTGTGCTTTCCAAGGACTATTGACATTTCATCCATAACAGCAGGGTATGTTTTTAATGGGCTGGTAGAAAACATCACTCATATTCAACAATAGGGCCGGTGGTATATTTGTCTTGCAACTTGGCCTTGCAGTTGGAGTTGAAAGCTGCTGCTGTCAAAGGAAATGTTTGGGTGACTCAGCCAAGAAAGCAGTTTATTGGTTTTGGCAGCAGACAACAGGTGAATATTTCATGGAGGAGAGAGGTTTTAATAGTTGTTTATACAATCTGCCCAGCCATGGCCAAGGTTGTTTAGATTGGTAAATTGAACAATATTTCATTCCTCATGAGCCTGCTGACTTCTGTTGACGGGTTGACGATGCCACTATTCGCTTTACATGACTGGGGTAAAGTTCTCACTTCACCAATATAGTCTCCAGTTCCCTGGAGGAGCAACATCTAGGGTTTGGGGCATCTGTGCTAGACAAGCTCCTTTAGTCCTCTGCCAATTTGGCTGAAGCCTACAGAAAATTCCTGCTGCACCTTTTTAATGGTCGTGGAAGTCTACATGGCTCCAGTGACACTGGTTAGAGTGCATTTTATCACAAGAGCTTGCCTGTGTGTGTGAATAGATTACAGCATGTCGGATACCCACTTTCCCAGGGAGGCTGGACACACTGCATATGCACGGTAAGGATGCCCTGGTCTATGGTGCTGGGAAGGTCAGATACACCGGTGTGACATGTCAGAAGCCATAGCATGTACAATTATAATATGCAAAACACGCTCACACACACACAGACACAGAAACGAGTCAATGGGTCTGAGAAGCCATGAGGTATATTTTAAAAGGCATTTCCTTAAAATACAGACTGTCAGGATTCTACTATCAATATTTACTACCTTTGTGACTTTGAGTAGTTCCCCATATAGGAAGGAACCTCAGTTTCCAGCGTATGTTGGAGGGTTTGGAGAGTTGGCTTTTAAGTCATCATCCAGACTTGACATTCTATGATGAAAAGAAAAACTCTGAAGCAAAGTGCTTTGATCATAGGACTAAGAAGAGTAAGATTCAGATGGAGAAGGTTTTAGAGAAATATTAGAGGACAACAGGCATTTGTGTTCTACAGAATGAGCATAAGCTGAGGGGCAGGAACCAGCCCCACTTTTATTGGCCATATGGCCAAGTGCAGGTCTGGGTCAATGAAACCAGAACCACAATGCCTGCCTCACCTGGACACAAGGGACTGGCGGAGCTCATGAGTGAAGACACACTCTGTAGAGGAGTAAACACTGTGCATATATGAGATGAATGTATTTGCATATTTGCAGCACCAAAATGGTTTACCCAATTCAGTCCATGGTGATTCATGTACCCTTTACCATCTTTTTAAAAATTATTATTATCCTTTAAGTTCTGGGATTTATGTGCAGAACATTCAGATTTGTTACATGGATATGCATGTGCCATGGTGGTTTGCCATACCCATCAACCCGCCATCTAGGTTTTAAGCCCCACATGCATTAGGTATTTGCCCTATTGCTCTCCCTCCCCTTGCCCCCCACCCCCGACAGGTCCCGGTCTGTAATGTTCCCCTCCCTGTGTCCATGTGTTCTCACTGTTCAACTCCCACTTGTGAGTGAGAACATGTGGTGTTTGGTTTTCTGTTCCTGTGTTAGTTTGCTGAGAATAATAGTTTTCAACTTCATCTATGTCCCTGCAAAGGACATGAACTCATTCTTCTTTATGGCTGCATAGTATTCCATGGTGTATAGGTACCAAATTTACAAGAAAAAACAAACAACCCTGTCAAAAAGTGGCAAAGGATATGAACAGACACTTCTCAAAAGAAGACATTTATGCAGCCAATAAACATATGAAAAAAAGCTCATCGTCACTGGTCATTAGAGAAATGCAAATCAAAACCACAATGAGATACCATCTCATGCCAGTGAGTATGGCGATCATTAAAAAGTCAGGAAGCAACAGATGCTGGAGAGGATGTGGAGAAATAGGAACCCTTTTACACTGTTGGTGGGAGTGTAAATTAGTTCAACCATTGTGGAAGACAGTGTGGCAATTCCTCAAGGATCTAGAACCAGAAATACTATTTGACCCAGCAATCCTATTACTGGGTATATACCCAAAGAATTATAAATCATTCTACTATGAAGACACATGCACATGTATGTTTATTGCAGCACTATTTACAATAGCGAAGACTTGGAACCAACCCAAGTGCCCATCAGTGATACACTGGATAAAGAAAATGTGCCACTTTTTCTTTTTATTTCTTTAAAGCAGAGTCTCACTCTATCGCCCAGGCCGGAGGGCAGTGGCACAATCTCAGCTCACTGCAACCTCCGCCTCCTGGGTTCAAGCAATTCTCCCACCTCAGCCCTCCTGAGTAGCTGGGATTACAGGTACACACTATCACCAAGCCTGGCTAATTTTTGTAGTTTTAGTAGAAACAGGGTTTCACCATTGTTGGCCAGCCTGATCTCAAATTCCTGACCTCAGGTGATCCGCCTGCCGTGGTCTCCCACACTACTGGGATTACAGGTGTGAGTCTCCACGCCTGGCCCTGTTACCATCTTTACTGGGAGTCATTATATAGAATACTGGCACTTCTAACAATAATAATCTAATTATCTTCTAGGAATGATTTTCTAATAATAATTATCTTCCTGTAATACTGGTACTTCTAATTGCTCCATTTATTGTTGCCTGACATGTGCTAAGCACCTGCCAAGCAGTAAAGTTCATTATTTCATTTACTCCTCACAGGCCGACAAAGGATGTATCATCTACCACACTTTGCATTTGAGGAAATGAAGACTTAGGAAGGCTAAGACACTTGTGTAAGGTTTTTCCCCTAACTGAACTCAGCAGCTTAAGTCCCACATGGGTCTTTACAAAGCTCATGAAGCTGAACATATTCTCTGTATTGAAAAGAGTGACTCTGGAGCAAGAAAAGCATTCATACTCCTGGATTAGACTCCTTTTCATCATCTCCCATATCATTTTAATAGTGGATCCCATTTTCTCAGGACCCCACAGTTATTGAAGTTTTGTGAGGAACTGCTTCAAGGCCATCTCTCTCTCACCTCCCCTTCTCCTCCATCCCCCCAACTCTTCTCATCCTCCCTCACCTCCTATCTCCTCCCATCCCCCGTCACCTCCCCACCGCTCCCCATCTCTCCTCTCACCTCCCATCTCCCCCTTGGCCCCTGTCCCCTGAGACACCTCTGGCAATGCTGCATCGGTTGTGGACAGGTGGTGCAGGACAGGGGAGCCCTGAATTAGTTTGACTCTCATTTGCTCTCCACAGCAACCCTGTGACATGAGCAGGGCACAATTTTTAATCCTATTTTTAGAGATGGAAAATTGGAATTCATAGAGTTTTCTTTTGATATCTCCTTTCTCCCTCCTGAATGGAGTCAGCTGCTGCCAATTTTTGTTCTGTGGGAAACAGCTTTGTCTTGCGGGTGTGGAAGAGTAAGTCATCCAATGGCCCCCGCTGACTCACCCACTGCACCCACTGCAGTCACTCCAGGGACCCTTTAGAGGGGGAAGTACAATTTTGGAATGAGCCAGATCAATTTAACGATTTCCATTATTCATTTTCAGTTTAGCTTAGTCATTCCCATTATTCATTGTCAAAACATCCTAGAGCTCTGTACTTTTCCTGAACTTACAGTGTAAATTTCAGCTCTGAAGACAGTTGTCTAAGTGGTCAAGATATGAGGAAGTCATTCCTTCTCTGTCTCAAGCACTGGCTTGCCCTAGTCCCCTAGTACCTGCCTACGAAGGGTCATCTGGCTGCGCCCCTGCTCACCTGAGTGACTTGGCTACCTGTGTAGGCACCCCCTGTACACACTCTACGACACTGCCATGTGCCATACATACAC